>NW_026974656.1:0-35675 GCF_015220805.1 Pogoniulus pusillus
TCCAGATATGCCACAGCTAAGTCACCTCAACAACCCTTCACCATGGCACAGCCCCTTCCACCCGTGCCACAGTGGGTGCCCTCTCAGCCCACAGTGGGTCCCTTCTCCACCCATGCCACAGTGGGTGCCCTCTCAGCCCACAGTGGGTCCCTTCTCTACCCATGCCACAGTGGGTGCCCTCTCAGCCCACAGTGAGTCCCTTCTCCACCCATGCCACAGTGGGTGCCCTCTCAGCCCACAGTGGGTCCCTTCTCTACCCATGCCACAGTGGGTGCCCTCTCAGCCCACAGTGGGTCCCTTCTCCACCCATGCCACAGTGGGTGCCCTCTCAGCCCACATTGGGTCCCTTCTCCACCCATGCCACAGTGGGTGCCCACAGAGCCTCTTGTACCCATCTGTTGCAGCCTCACCCACCCCACCCGTGTCACAGCAGGTCCCACCACAGCCCCTCTCACCCTTGCCAATGGGGAGGTCCCCCTGCAGCCCACTCCACCCACGACACAGTGAACCTCCTGCAGCCCCTTCCACCCACTGCTCGACTGGGTCCCCACGCAGCCCACTCCACCCTTGGCAGGGTGGGTGCCCCCCACCACCCGTGTCACAGTGGGTGCCCCTTCATCCCTCTCCACCTGTGACACACATCCCCCTCCAGCCCTGCCCAGCATCCCCCCACATCCCACTCCTGACCTGCTCATTGTCCCCCCACATCCCACTCCTGACCTGCTCATTGTCCCCCCACATCCCCCTCCTGTCCCTACCCAGCATCCCCCCACTCCCCTCCCATCCCTGCCCAGTGTCCCCCCACATGCCACTCCATCCCCACCCAGTGTCCCCCCCCACGCCCTACTCCATCCCTGCCCAGTGTCCTGTCACCCCCCCGCCCTCCATCCCTACCCAGTGCCCCCCCACATCCCACTCCTGACCTGATCATTGTCCCCCCCACTCCCCTCCTGTCCCTACTCGGTGTCCCCCCATACCCCCCTCCATCCCTGCCCAGTGTCCCCCCACACTCCACTCCTGACCTGCTCATTGTCCCCCCACTCCCTTCCTGTCCCTGCCCAGTGTCCCCCTAGACCCTCCTCCACCCCTACCCAGTGCCCCCCCCACATCCCACTCCAGACCTGCCCCCACTCCCTTCCCATCCCTGCCCAGTGTCCCCCCACACCCCTCTCCATCCATACCCAGTGCCCCCCACTCCCCTTCCATCCCAACCCAGTGTCCCCCACTCCCCTCTCCATCCATACCCAGTGCCCCCCACACCCCTCTCCATCCATACCCAGTGCCCCCCACTCCCCTCTCCATCCATACCCAGTGCCCCCCACTCCCCTTCCATCCCAACCCAGTGTCCCCCCACACCCCTCTCCATCCATACCCAGTGCCCCCCACTCCCCTCCCATCCCAATCCAGTGTCCCCCCACACCCCTCTCCATCCATACCCAGTGCCCCCCACTCCCCTCCCATCCCAACCCAGTGTCCCCCCACTCCCCTCCCATCCCAACCCAGTGTCCCCCCACTCCCCTCTCCATCCATACCCAGTGCCCCCCCACTCCCCTCTCCATCCCAACCCAGTGTCCCCCCCACTCCCCTCTCCATCCATACCCAGTGTCCCCCACTCCCCTCCCATCCCAACCCAGTGTCCCCCCACTCCCCTCCCATCCCAACCCAGTGTCCCCCCACTCCCCTCTCCATCCATACCCAGTGCCCCCCACTCCCCTCCCATCCCAACCCAGTGTCCCCCCACTCCCCTCTCCATCCATACCCAGTGCCCCCCACTCCCCTCCCATCCCAACCCAGTGTCCCCCCACTCCCCTCTCCATCCATACCCAGTGTCCCCCCACTCCCCTCTCCATCCATACCCAGTGTCCCCCACTCCCCTCCCATCCCAACCCAGTGCCCCCCACTCCCCTCTCCATCCCAACCCAGTGTCCCCCCACTCCCCTCTCCATCCATACCCAGTGTCCCCCCACTCCTCTCCCATCCCAACCCAGTGTCCCCCCACTCCCCTCTCCATCCATACCCAGTGCCCCCCACACCCCTCTCCATCCATACCCAGTGCCCCCCACTCCCCTCTCCATCCCAACCCAGTGTCCCCCCACTCCCCTCTCCATCCATACCCAGTGTCCCCCCACTCCTCTCCCATCCCAACCCAGTGTCCCCCCACTCCCCTCTCCATCCATACCCAGTGCCCCCCACTCCCCTCTCCATCCATACCCAGTGCCCCCCACTCACCTCTCCATCCATACCCAGTGCCCCCCACTCCCCTCCCGTCCCAACCCAGTGTCCCCCCACACCCCCCTCTATCCCTGCTCATTGTCACCCCACTCCCCTCCTGTCCCTACCCAGTGTCCCCCCACATCCCCACCCAGTGTCCCCCCACACTCCACTCCTGACCTGCTCATTGTCCCCCCACTCCCTTCCCCTCCCTACCCACTGCCCCCCCCCACATCCCCCTCCATCCTTGCCCACTTCCCCCCCACTCCCCTCCCATCTCTACCCCCCCTCCCCTTCCCCCCCTCCCCACCATCCCCTCCCCTCCCGCTTCCAACTCTCCCTCCCTAGCCCGCCGGTACCCGGGGGCTGTATGTACGCGCGTCGCGGGTGGGTGGGTGGGGGGGGGGGGGGGGGGGATGCGCTCGTTGCGCGTGTGCCTTGCGTGGCGGCACCGTCCACGGCGAGACTACATCCCCCAGCAAGCCGCGGGCCGGGGCAGGCTCCCGCTGCGCCCAGCCGCCTTCAAACAAAAGAGTTTTCCCCCCGCGGGGCTCTCCGCGCCCTGCCGCCCCCCGTACGCCCTGCCGGCGGCTGCGAGCCGGGGGCGGAGGAGGAGGAGGAGGAGGAGGAGGAGGAGGAGGCGGCGGCGGCGGCTGCGAGGGGACCCCGACGGGCTGGAAGTGCTTGGGCGAAGGAGCTCTCGGGTTACGGAGAGAAAGGGGCTTGGCCAGGCGGAGGGGAGGTGGGCGGAGGGTCCTTTTTTTCCCCCCCCACCCCCCCCCCTTCTCCTCTTTCTCTGTTTCTCTTCCTTTTGCCTTTTTTTTTTTTTTCCTTCTCTTTTATCATTTTTTAGCCTTTTTTAAATTATTATTATTAGTGTTTTTTTTTTTCTTAAAAGCCTTCCCCCTCCTTTTTCCTCCTCCTCCTCCTCCTCCTCCTCCTCCTCCTCCTCCTCCTCCTCCTCCTCCTTCTCTTTCTCCCTTTCTCCCTCCCCAGCTCTTTGTGTGTGTGTGTGCGAGGGACACACACACACCCCCCCCACACCCCTCCCCGTTCCACGCACACCCCTAACTCCCCTCCTCTCGCTCTCACACTCACACACACACACACACACACACACACCCCGCCACCCACCCACCCACAACCTCCTCCTCCTCCTCCTCTCACTCCTAACCCCCCCACCCCCCTCCCCAACCAACCACCACCACCCAACCCCCCTCGCAAGTCTTTGTTAGCCATGCCTAGCCTGGTAGTACCAGGGATAATGGAAAGGAACGGCGGTTTCGGCGATTTAGGCTGTTTCGGTGGGAGCGGCAAAGACAGAGCGCTGCTGGAGGATGACCGGGCGCTGCAGCTCGCCCTGGATCAGCTCTGTTTGCTAGGGCTAGGCGAGCCTTCCTCCTCCTCCTCCTCCTCCGCCGTGGTGCTGGTAGAGGACAGCAACAACAACAACAATAACCCACCGCCGCCGCCGCCGCCGCCGCCGCCGCCTCCACCGCAGCAGCAGCAGCAGCAGCAGCAGCAGCAGCAACCTCCGCCGCCGCCGCCGCCGCCTCCACCGCCGCCGCAGCAGCAGCAACAGCAGCAACAGCAACAGCAGCAGCAACAGCAACAGCAGCAACAGCAACAGCAGCCGCAGCCTCCACCACCTCCACCGGCCCCGAAGGGTTCGTCGGTTGCCAGCGCCGGAGCGGCGGAACCGAAGTTGTGCGCTTTGTACAAAGAGGCCGAGCTGAGGCTGAAGAGCAGCTCCAACACTACCGAGTGCGTCCCGGTGCCCAGCTCCGAGCACGTGGCCGAGATCGTGGGACGGCAAGGTGAGCACCGGAGAGGAACCGCTCCCTACATCCCCCCTCCCCCGCCACCTCCACCCTCTCCATCACACCGCCTACGGCCGTCGCGTCTCACCCCGGGGCGCCGGTTCCCGGTTCAGCGCCTACCCCACCCCCCCTCCATCCTCTTCTTCCTCACTCGCAACACCCGACCCGCCGCTTCTCTCGGGCCCCGTTTCCTTTCTCCCGCCGTCCGTCCGTCCGGTTCCCTTCCCTCCAGAAACTTCCCCCATCCCCATCGCCTCCGCCGTCTCCCCGCCGCATCCCCGGGGCCGGGAGGGCTGGGACCGCCCCGGCAACTTCCCCCCGCGGCTCGCCCCTTCGCCGCTCCCTCCCTTTTCTCCCTCCTGCCATTGTTCGGGGCACCGACCGGCTCTGCCCTACCGGGGACAAAGCCAAAGGGGGCAGCCTCCGGTCCTTGTCCGGGACTCCCGGAGCTGGGGGAAAGGGAGAGAGAGAGAGAATCGATTGGATTTTTGGGGTTCGGTGCGGGGGGGAATCTATAGGAATGCGTTGCGTGGGGTCGGTTTGTCTGCACCGGAGCTCCCCGAGCCCCGGTGTGGTTTCCCTCCCGGTTGATGCCCGAGAACGGTGCCGGTGCCGTCGGACGAAGGGATAAAAAAAAATCAAAGGGCAAAGGAAGCTGCTGGGGGGCAAGAAGGGAAAGGAAGGAACGAGGCTGGCTGCGGGGTTCAGTCCGGTCCCGGTTCCCCCAGCCCCGGCCGGTAGAGAGAAATCCTCTTTGTTGGGTTCGGTGGAGCCGAGGGGGTGTGGTTGGAGCGGGGGCCGGGCGAGCTGGTCGGGCACAGCCCCGCTGCCAGCTCCGGCTGAATGCAACTTCAACTCCTTCTGCGAGCGTGGGGCTGGCGAGCGGGCATCCTCCACGCACACACCCCCCCCACACCCACCCACACCCCGGGGTGGGTACCCCTCGGAGAGGTCAATCCCCCTGGAGAGGGCACTCCCTAGAACGGGGACACTTCGAGTGGGTACTCTCCGGAGCAGATGTCCCTTCAGTAGGCATCCCCAGAGTGGGTACCCCGCAGCGGGCACCTCGCTAGAGTGGGCACCTCCAGAGTGGGTACCCCTGGAGCAGGCACCTTGGGGAAGTCTCCCGTGGAGTATGCACCCCGGAGAAGGGTACCCTTAGGGTGATCATCTCTGGAACAGACACCTTGGAGCAGTCACCTCCAGGACAGACATCCTCGGGTGGGCAACCCTCAAAGCGGTCACCTTCCTGGAGGGCGACACCCGTGGAGAGGTCACTCTGAACCGGGCACCTCAGAGCAGCTCCCCTTGGGATGTGCACCCTTAGAGCCAAGCACCTCAGAGCAGAGTGTCCCCCCCCCTCAGGGTGGGCAATGTTGGGGACCTCAGAGCAATCACACCCCCCCCCCCCCTCCTCCTCCTCTTCCTCCCCCTCCCCAGAGTGGGGCACCCAAGGGTGGGCACTCAGTTGTCCCGCGTGTCCTCAGCCACGCTGCCACCACAGGGATGCTTTTGTTCTCCCTCCCAGCTCTGTCGGGAGCGAGGTGGAAGGGAGGGAGGGCTTAAAATACATATATCTATCTATACACACACACCACACCCACTCTTAAGTCACCCCTTGCCCACCCCCACACTCGTGGGTGTGGGGGGGGGTGGGGTGCTTTGGGAAGTGGGGGGGGGGGGGGGAGGTGAGAAGCTTTGCCCTGCCCTGGCATCGCCGGGAAGTTTTGTGTTGCTTAAAGAGGGGGAGAGGATTTGGGGGGGGCGGGGGGAGGGGAACCCCAGACCCTAATCATGGTGGCGTGGCTGAGGGTGGAGGGGGGCTGGGGATGGACTTTTCTCCCTGCCCCCCCGCCCCCCCCCCCCCCAACTTCTTCTCCCAGCCAAGTAACTTGATGCAAGTGTGAGGGGCAGAGGCTGCGGCTCCACATCCAGATGCTTCCTCTAGGATTGGGGAGGGGAGGAGGAGGAAGGGGGTGGGGGGAAGGAATTGGAATGGCATAGCAAGAGCGGAGGGCTTGGCACTTGGCACCTCGGTGTTCCGAAGAAGAAGGGATGTGCCCGGAGGCTGTGATGGGCACGGGAAGAGAGGTGGAGGGAGGAGGAGGAGGAGGAGGAGGAGGAGAATGAGGAGGAGGAGGAGGAGGAGGAGAGGGATGGGGCTGGCTTAATGGCTGTGCATCCCTGGGCTGGAGCCTGTTCTGGGAACAATGGGGCCTCTGGTGGCACAGCTCTGCTCCCACCAGCCAAGCCAGGAGCTGCTGATGCTGGGCTGGCAAGGGGGCACTCGGTGGGCTGCTCTCTGTGCAGTGTATGTGCGACCCCCCCCACGTCCCCCCCCCCCCATCAAAACTCGGGGTGCCTGCGGTGATAGGGAACGCCTCTTGCTCTCCTTTCCTTGCCCTCCCCCCCCCCCCCCCCCCCACCTCCACGCTTTGGGATGGTGATTCCAGCGCTGGGGAAGTTCGGGAAGGGACGGAGATGGGAAAGGAAAAGGGGGTGGGGGGGGGTGTTGAGGGGGGGGGGTGTGAAGGTATGGACGAGGAGATGCCAACAGCCCTTGGGGGTCCCACCAGCTTTGATGCTTCCTCCACCGCCGCGAACGGAGCGCGGTCGGAACCGGCAGGGGCTGTGCAGCAGCCCTGCGCCGGCGGCTGGGAGGCGGGGAGGGGGGGGGGGGGGGGGGGGGGAGAATCAGGCCCCCTTTGTTCCAGAAAGTTGGAAAAGAGGAAGGATTTGGCAGGCAGAACGGAGGGAAAAACCCTCCTGGATCTCTTCCTGCATCTCCTCTCTGCCCCAAACTCTCGGCAACGAGTCGGGGTTGGGGGTGGGGGGTAGGGGTGTGGGGGGTGTGCGTCTGTGACCGGAGCCATGGAAAGGGATGTGGAGACCTGGATGATGGGGGGGGGGGGGGGGGGGAGGGGAGGGAAGTAGGGAGGTCGTTTTCCACCATTTTTTAGCCCGTGTGATTCCCGATGCTTTCCCACAACTGGGAGATGCCAACTGGGCAGGGAGGAGGTTGGTGAGGTGGCCCCTGGCAAGGGTCAGTGAGTGCTGGGCCCCCCCCTCCCCCCCCATCTCGGGTGGGCTAAATCCTGTGCTGCTGGAAGCTGGGATTGCTTCAGCAGAGGCTTCCCAGCTCCCTGCTCCAGCTGGAATTGTGGCCCCCAAGCTCTGGCATTCCTCTAGGAATGTCTCCAGGAGGTTGGCTGAGGCTGGCAGGTGAGGTCTGGGTCTGCTCTCAGGTGGAGCTGGGGGCAGGCTGCCCTGGGATGGGCAAGTCCTGTGCTGCTGAGGATGCCTGAGCAAGGGGGAAGTCAGAAACTGCAGATTGTCCCCCCCCCCGAGTGATCCTGCTGCTGTCCCCCCCCGAGTGATCCTGCTGCTGTCCCCCCCCGAGTGATCCTACTGCTGTCCCCCCCTGGGTAATCCTGCTGCTGTCCCCCCCTGAGTGATCCTGCTGCTGTCCCCCCCTGGGTGATCCTGCTGCTGTCCCCCCCTGGGTAATCCTGCTGCTGTCCCCCCCCCGAGTGATCCTGCTGCTGTCCCCCCCTGGGTAATCCTGCTGCTGTCCCCCCCTGGGTAATCCTGCTGCTGTCCCCCCCCGAGTGATCCTGCTGCTGTCCCCCCCCCGAGTGATCCTACTGCTGTCCCCCCCTGAGTGATCCTGCTCTTGTCCCACCCCTGGGTGATCCTGCTGCTGTCACCCTCTTGGTGATCTTGCTGCTGTCACCCTCTTGGTGCTCCTGCTGCTGTCCCCTCTTGGTGCTCCTGCTGCTGTCCCCCCCTGGGTAATCCTGCTGCTGTCCCCCCCTGGGTAATCCTGCTGCTGTCCCCCCCTGAGTGATCCTGCTGCTGTCCCCTCTTGGTGCTCCTGCTGCTGTCACCCCCCTGAGTGCTCCTGCTGCTGTCCCTCCCTGAGTGCTCCTGCTGCTGTCCCTCTCTCGGTGCTCCTGCTGCTGTCCCCTCTTGGTGCTCCTGCTGCTGTCCCCCCCGGGTGCTCCTGCTGCTGTCCCCCTCTCGGTGCTCCTGCTGCTGTCCCCCTCTCGGTGCTCCTGCTGCTGTCCCCCCCTGGGTGCCCTGCCCCACGGGGCTGGTGGTTTTCTGCGGGGTGCTGAACATCTTGGAAGTGAAAAAGGGAGAGAGGGGAAAGTGACAGCAACCCAAAAACCACTTCAGGGCTTTAAGTGGTGCCAGGGTTGAGCTTTGCCTTGAAGTTGGCATTTTCTGATCCCAGAGGACCAGGCTGCTCCTTCCTGTTAAGATTCCAATCTCACCTTTCAAAGTGAACCTTCCTGACCCATCCTTATGGAAGAGGCCTGGATCTAGCCAAGAAGATGGGGGGGGGGACACGACTCTTTTTGTCCCCCCTCTCCCCATGTGCCTGCTGCTAGGAGATTTCCACCTGCTGCCAGGGCCACCTATGAGCATCTCCTCAGGTTCCAACCCCAGACATTTTGCTCGGGGGGGGCTCACGTTTGAATCGTGGTGGAGGGAGGGAGTGGGGGGGGAGGTGTAGCTCTGCTTTGCAAGGAGTAGATGCTGCAGGAGCTCAACCTGTGCCTGGCAGCTGCCTGTGTTCCCCGGGAACCGGTAACGTGCCCCGGCGGAGCCAATCGCGCCTTGGAAGCGGCGCCGGAGTTGGCGCCGGTGCCGCTTTCTGCGCTGCCTTCCAGCGGTGCCTCCTCCGGTGCCCGCTGGCCAGATGGGACAGGAGGATATGGTTCGGTGGGGGGGGGATGAGGTGGAGGAGGAGGAGACTCTCTGGGAGTCTATTTGGAAGAGCTGCTGGGAGTTGCTTCTCTCTCGGTGGTGCCCCAGGCGCCGGCGGGGGAGAGTTGAGTGGCTGCTGCGATGTGCCAAGGACAGCGCTGGAAGCGACGGGAGAGGAAAGGTGTGGGGGCAGTGAAGATCCTTTTGAGTGGCATTTGTGACCTCCTCGGCCATGGCTGGGGCAAGGACTTGCCCTTCCCCGGCTAGGAGTGGAGCCATGACCTCCACATGCACCTCCTCCCGCTGCTGCATCTCAGCTTCCTGCAGACCCTTCCCTGCGCCCTCCCCTCGACGTGTGTGGAACTACCACCAGGCTGAGCTTGGCTGGCTGCACCCCTCGGCAGGTGCCCTGGCGCTGTGGTCCTCGGTTCTGGGGCCTGCTTGGTGGCAGTGGGGTGCTCGGTGGCACCTCTCTTGCCACCTGCCAGCTCTTGGTGCCAGCATCTTCCCTGCGGGACTGCTGCTGGAGCTGCACGACTCAGCTTGCCAAGGGTGCAGGGATGAAGCACTCAAGTGGTTTGCAGGGGGTGTGTGGGCAGCTGGTGTGGCACAGGGGGGTTTGTGGGCAGCTGGTGTGGCACAGAGGGGGTTTGTGGGCAGCTGGTGGGGCACCAAGAATCTCCAGAGGAGGAGGAGAAGGTTCAGGTTCTTCCAACCTCAAGGGTGCAGAGAGGTGGTGGTGGGAAGAGTGGAGAGTGGCTACAGGCTGTGAAGTTAGAGAGGAGCAGAAGTCCTCAGCGGCTGAGGTGCCCATCCAGGTGGGCACCCTGGAAGCTGGTGGAGATCAGCTTGATGGAGAAGTGCGTTTGGCTTCTGTGCCAGCTGCTCCTAGTGCCCAACTGGGAGCTGCTGTCAGGTGGAGCCAGGGAAGAGGCTGCTGGACTCCCGACTGGGGCACGTTTCAGGCTAGATCTTGGGCTGTGCTCAGCGATCCTTTGTGTGCCTGGTGCCTGGAGGGAGGAGGAGGAGGAGGTGTGGAGGAGACAGCAAAAGGGTTCAGCTCCACTTCCCGCGGGCTGCAAGCGCGGCAGCGCTGGCCGCATGCCCCCAGCAGGTGCCGTGCTCCGACGGTGGTAGCTGGCAGCATCCATTGTCACCTGTACCCACGCACCCCCTTTGATGAAGCATCTCCCCAGCCTGTGCTGCCGACAGGACTGAGCTGATGGCAGTGAGGAGCTCCGCTGGGGATTGCTCTTCCGTGTGGGTCGAGGCGAAGTTAAACAACGAGAGGGCTCCTTCCTTCCCCGACCCCACTCCTTCCCCCTTCCCCGACCCCACTCCTTCCCCCTTCCCCGACCCCACTCCTTCCCCCTTCTCCGACCCCACTCCTCTCCTTCCCCTTCCCCAACTCCACTCCTTCCTCCTTTCCCTTCCCCACTCCTTCCTCCTTTCCCTTCCCCACTCCTTCCCCCTTTCCCTTCCCCACTCCTTCCTCCTTTCCCTTCCCCACTCCTTCCTCCTTTCCCTTCCCCACTCCTTCCCCTTCCCCGACCCCACTCCTTTCCTTCCCCAACCCCACTCCTTCCACCTTTCCCTTCCCCATCCTTTCCCTTCCCCACTTCTTTCCTTCCCCCTTCCCCAACCCCACTCCTTCCCCCTTTCCCTTCCCCACCCTTTCCCTTCCCCACTTCTTTCCTTCCCCCTTCCTCAACCCCACTCCTTCCCCCTTCCCCGACCCCACTCCTTCCCCCTTTCCCTTCCCCACTCCTTTCCTTCCCCGACCCCACTCCTTCCCCCTTTCCCTTCCCCACTCCTTCCCTGACCCCACTCCTTCCCCCTTTCCCTTCCCCACTCCTTCCCTGACCCCACTCCTTCCCCCTTTCCCTTCCCCACTCCTTCCCTGACCCCACTCCTTCCCCCTTTCACTTCCCCACTCCTTCCCCCTTTCCCTTCCCCACTCCTTCCCTTCCCCACTCCTTCCCCTTCCCCGACCCCACTCCTCTCCTTTCCCTTCCCCGACCCCACTCCTTCCCCCTCTCTCCCCCCCCCACTCAGGTGATTGGGCTCTTTGTGTAGCTCCAAACGCTTCCAGCGGTTAAAAATAGGTCCGAGGGAGCCTTTTCCATTGAGGAAGTCTGGAAGACTGCAGCTCCCCCACCCACCATGTGGAGGAGGTGGATGGATGCACACAGCAGCCGGCGAGCAGCGAAGGGGTGGTGGTGGTGTGGGGGGGGGGGGGTCAGAGCCCTCTGAGGTCTGTTTGCTTCGGTTAAAGCATAGCAGCCGAACCCCAAACCTTCCTTCTAGCTGATGTGGCAGCGAGAAACGAGCCGGGAAGGGAGGGAGGGAGGAAGGGAGAGAGGGAAGGAAGGAAGGAAGGAAGGAAGGAAGGAAGGAAGGAAGGAAGGAAGGAAGGAAGGAAGGAAGGAAGGAAGGAAGGAAGGAAGGAAGGAAGGAAGGAAGGAAGGAAGGAAGGAAGGAAGGAAGGAAGGAAGGAAGAGAAGGAGAAATGGCAGTTGGCGTCCGAATGGTTGCGAGGGGTCGTAGCTGAATCCTCCTGGATTTAACCAGCAGGGGAAAAGGGTTTGGGGGTGGAGGGGAGAGGAGAAGAAAGAAAAGTGCGGCACAGGCTCGACTTGGTGCGGTTGGAAGTGGAAAGGTGGTGGGAGGAGAAGGGTCGAGGAGCGAGGGGAAGGGGTCTGGGAGTGGAGGGAGCCGGAGGAAGGAGAGAGGGAGAGAGACAAAGAGATTTGCTTCCTAGGGAAGACACAGGCAGGCTGCGCGCATCGGCTCCGGTGGCTGCCTGCCTGCCTCCCTGCCTGCCTCCCTGCCTGCCTTCTGCCTGCCTCCTGCCTGCCTCCTGCCTGCCTCCTGCCTGCCTCCCTGCCTGCCTCCCTCCCTGCCTCCCTGCCTGCCTCTCTGCCTGCCTCCTGCCTGCCTCTGCCTGCCTTCTGCCTGCCTCCTGCCTGCCTCTCTGCCTGCCTCTCTGCCTGCCTCCCTGCCTGCCTCCCTGCCTGCCTCCTGCCTGCCTCCCTGCTTGCCTCCCTGCCTGCCTCCCTGCCTGCCTCCTGCCTGCCTCCCTGCTTGCCTCCCTGCCTGCCTCCCGCCTGCCTCCCTGCCTGCCTCCCTGCCTGCCTCCTGCCTGCCTCCTGCCTTCCTCCTGCCTTCCTCCTGCCTTCCTCCTGCCTGCCTCCTGCCTGCCTCCTGCCTTCCTCCTGCCTTCCTCCTGCCTGCCTCCTGCCTGCCTCCTGCCTGCCTCCTGCCTTCCTCCTGCCTGCCTGCCTCCTGCCTGCCTCCCTCCCTCCCTGCCTGCCTCCCTGCCTGCCTCCTGCCTGCCTCCCTGCCTGCCTCCCTCCCTCCCTGCCTGCCTCCTGCCTGCCTCCTGCCTACCTCCCTCCCTGCCTCCCTCCCTCCCTGCCTGCCTCCTGCCTGCCTGCCTCCCTCCCTCCCTGCCTGCCTCCTGCCTGCCTCCCTCCCTCCCTGCCTGCCTCCCTGCCTGCCTCCCTCCCTCCCTGCCTGCCTCCTGCCTGCCTCCTGCCTGCCTCCCTGCCTGCCTCCCTCCCTCCCTCCCTGCCGCCGCCGCCGCTCTGACCGAGTGAACCGCAGCGCAGCCGGCCGGAATCTAGGGCAGTGGGAAAGAGCCACGACGGTGCCCGCCGGGGGCGAGGGGGGGGGCGGCCCTCGGGTTCCTGCCTTTGTCTTGCCAGCCTCATCCTCCTGCCTCGCCTCTTGCCCGCCTCGCTTTTATCCCCCCCCCCCCCCAGCCCCCCAACCCCCCAACCCCCCAACCCCCTGCTCCGCCCGCAGCGCTCAGCTCCCGATGGGTGCCCACGCCGGTGCCACGCAGGGAGGGTGGTAGTGGGGGGTGGGAAGAGGGCAGCATGGGGCACACCCACCCCCCCACCCCCCCCCCCGGTGCGTTGCGATGCTGCTGGACCCCGTGGAAGCTTGGCCCTGGGGTACCGAGGGGGGGGGGGGGGGGGGGGTTTGCCCGGCCGCGGGTGCCAACTTTCTGTGCCAAAGGATTGTCGGGGGGCATCGTGGGGTGGAGGGCATCGTGGGGTGGGGGGCATCGTGGGGGTGAGGCTGCTTTTGGGTCGTCAGGCTTTGGAGTTTGGGGACCTTCGTGGCCTTCTTTTGGGGGGGGGGGGTTTGCCTTTTCCTCAGCGTTTTGCCCCTTTTGTGAGGCTTCTTTTGACCTTTTTTGGGGGGGTTTGTCCTTGGTTTGGGTGTTTCATCCTTTTTTGGGGGTGCTTTGTGCTTTTTGGGGGTGCTTTGTGCTTCTTGGGGGTGCTTTGTGCTTTTTTGGGGGTGCTTTGTGCTTCTTGGGGGTGCTTTGTGCTTTTTGGGGGTGCTTTGTGCTTTTTTGGGGTGCTTTGTGCTTTTTGGGGGTGCTTTGTGCTTCTTGGGGGTGCTTTGTGCTTCTTGGGGGTGCTTTGGGCTTTTTTGGGGGTGCTTTGGGCTTTTTGGGGTGCTTTGTGCTTCTTGGGGGTGCTTTGTGCTTTTTGGGGGTGCTTTGGGCTTTTTGGGGATGCTTTGTGCTTTTTGGGGGTGCTTTGGGCTTTTTAGGGGATGCTTTGTGCTTTTTGGGGGTGCTTTGTGCTTTTTGGGGGTGCTTTGTGCTTCTTGGGGGTGCTTTGTGCTTTTTGGGGGTGTTTTGTGCTTTTTGGGGCTGCTTTGTGCTTCTTGGGGGTGCTTTGTGCTCCTTGGGGGTGCTTTGTGCTTTTTGGGGGTGCTTTGGGCTTTTTTGGGGGTGCTTTGTGCTTCTTGGGGGTGCTTTGTGCTTCTTGGGGGTGCTTTGGGCTTTTTGGGGGTGCTTTGTGCTTCTTGGGGGTGCTTTGGGCTTTTTGGGGGTGCTTTGGGCTTCTTGGGGGTGCTTTGTGCTTTTTGGGGCTGCTTTGTGCTTTTTGGGGGTGCTTTGTGCTTTTTGGGGCTGCTTTGGGCTTTTTGGGGGTGCTTTGTGCTTTTTTGGGGGTGCTTTGTGCTTTTTGGGGCTGCTTTGGGCTTTTTGGGGGTGCTTTGTGCTTTTTGGGGCTGCTTTGTGCTTTTTGGGGGTGCTTTGGGCTTTTTGGGGGTGCTTTGTGCTTTTTGGGGCTGCTTTGTGCTTTTTGGGGCTGCTTTGGGCTTTTTGGGGGTGCTTTGTGCTTTTTGGGGGATGCTTTCCTCTTTTTGAGGATGCTTTGCCCTTTTTTTGGCTACTTCGCCCTTTTTTTGGGTCTACTTTGCCTTTTGGGGGTCACTTTGCCCCTTTTTGGGGCTACTTTGCCCTTTTTGAGGCTGCTTTGCATTTTTGGGGACTACTTTGCCCTATTTTGAGTTTCTTTGCCCTTTTTTTGGTCTACTTTGCCCTTTTTTTGGTCTACTTTGCCCTTTTTTTGGTCTACTTTGCCTTTTTGGGGACCACTTTGGCCTATTTTGGGTTTCTTTGCTCTTTTTTGGGGCTACTTTGCCCTTTTTTGGGGCTACTTTGCCCTTTTTTGGGGCTACTTTGCCCTTTTTTTGGGTCCACTTTGCCCTTTTTTGGGTCTACTTTGCCCTTTTTGAAGCTGCTTTGCCTTTTTGGGGACCACTTTGCCCCTTTTTGGGTGTTTTGCCTTTTTTGGGGGGGCTTTTGCCTTTTGGGTGCTTTTTGTTGCCTTTCAGGTGCTTTTTATTGCATTTTCTGTTGGGTTGTTGTCTTTTGGGTGCTTTTTGTTGCCTTTTGGGTGCTTTTTGTTGCCTTTTCTATTAGTTTGATGCTTTTCAGGTGCTTTTTGTTGCCTTTTGGGGGCCTTTTGTTACCTTTTTGTTGGTTTGTTGCCTTTCAGGTGCTTTGTGTTGCCTTTCAGGTGCTTCTTGCTGCTTTCTGGGTGCCTTTTCTTACCTTTTTGTTGCTTGTGTTGCCTTTTGGGTGCTTTTTGTTGCCTTTTCTGTTGGTTTGTTGCCATTTGGATGCTTCTTGTTGCCTTTCAGGTGCTTCTTGTTGCCTTTTGGATGCTTCTTGTTGCCTTTCAGGTGCTTTTTGTTGCCTTTTGGTGTTTGTGTTGCCTTTCAGATGCTTTTGCTTGCCTTTTTTGGTTGGCTTATTGCCCCTTGGGTGCTCTCTGTTGCCCCTTGGGTGCTCTCTGTTGCCCTTTGGGTGCTCTCTGTTTCCCTTTGGGTGCTCTCTGTTGTGTTTTAGGTCCTCTCTGTTGTGTTTTAGGTCCTCTCTGTTGCCTTTCCCCCAACAACTCCCAGTGCCAGCTGCAGAACCTCCAACCTGCTGCACTCAGAGGAGCTGTCTGCACCTTCCCTTGGCTCATGGGGGGTGGGTGTCTGGGTGGTGGCAGTGCCAACTTGTTGTGCCCCCTCCCTTCTGGTGAACACAACTTCCAGCAGCAGTGCAATGAAACCCTCAAGGCCAAGGGGGTTCAGGCTGTGGCTCTGGGTCCTTTGCTGTGCTTTGGTTGAGGGGGGGGGGAGGGGAGGTGCTTTTGCCACCACTTCCATCATGTTTTTGGGGTCTTCTTACCCCAAGGACACTCAGGAGGCTTTGTTTTGTGGTGTTCTCTGGGTGCCTCTTTGAAGGTGACTTTCACCTTCTCATGCCCCAACCTTAGGAGAGATGTTTGAGGCTTTTGGGTTGGTTTTAAGATCCTCTTTCCTTTGGTGACTTCTCACAGAGGAAATCATTTACCCTTTAGGCTCTTTCCTACCACACCAGCAGAGTCTAAATGGTCTTGAGTGTGGGTTTGGGGCTGGGGGGGAGAGAAGGTTTAGAGGTCACATTTCTGCCAGCAGAGGATAAAGGTGGATGGGAAGAGGGAAAGGTTCCTGCAGCTGGGTGGAGGCAATGCCAAGCACCAATGCAGGCTGGGCAGTGCCAGCCCTGAGCAGAGGCACTTGGGGGTGCTGGGGGAGCAGAAGCTCAGCAGGAGCCAGCAGTGAGCACTGCAGCCCAGAGAGCAGCCAGAGCCTGGGCTGCAGCAGCAGCAGTGTGGGCAGCAGGGCCAGGGAGGGGATTCTGCCCTCTGCTGAGACCCCACCTGGAGTCCTGCCTCCAGCTCTGGAGCCCCTGGGTCAAGAGGGCTGTGGAGATGCTGGAGAGTGTCCAGAGCAGGGCCAGGAGGATGCTGAGAGGCTGCAGCAGCTCTGCTGTGAGCACAGCCTGGAAGAGTTGGGGCTGTGCAGGCTGGAGCAGAGGAGGCTCCCAGGGGACCTTCTTGTGGCCTGCCAGGACCTGAAGGGGGCTACAAGAAAGCTGGGGAGGGACTTTGGAGGCTGTGAGGGAGTGGCAGGAGTGGGGGGGATGGAGCAGAGCTGGAGGTGAGGAGGAAGTTGTTGAGCAGGAGAGTGGTGAGAGCCTGGCAGGGGCTGCCCAGGGAGGTGGTTGAGGCTCCATGGCTGGAGGTGTTTAATGCCAGGCTGGGTGAGGCTGTGGGCAGCCTGCTCTAGGGTAGGATGCCCCTGCCCTTGTCAGGGGAGGTTGGCACTGACTGCTCCTTGTGCTCCCTTCCAACCTTGACTGATTCTATGACTCTAAGTTCTCCCCAAACCATCCAGGCCATGCCTGGGGGGAGGCAAATTCCACTCGGTGGGCAAAGAAAACCTCTCTCAAAGCTCCTCCCTGGAGGTGTTCAGGGTCAGGTCTGGGTGGGCACTTGAGCACCTTGGGCTGCTTGGAGGTGTGCCAGGGTCAGGGGTTGGATCTTTAAGGTCCCTTCCAACCCATTCTAGAGGGGGGAGGGGAACCAAATCCCAACGTGGAGGACACAATTCCTTGGGAGGCAGCAAGTGGCACAGGGATGCTCCTGGTCTGGGTGGGCACTTGAGCAGCTTGGGCTGGTTGGAGGTGTGCCAGGCTCAGGGGTTGGATCTTTAAGGTCCCTTCCAACCCAACCCACTCTAGGGGGTGGAAGAGGAACCAAATCCCAACGTGGAGGACACAATTCCTTGGGAGGCAGCAAGTGGCACAGGGATGCTCCAGGTCTGGGTGGGCACTTGAGCAGCTTGGGCTGGTTGGAGGTGTGCCAGGCTCAGGGGTTGGATCTTTAAGGTCCCTTCCAACCCATTCTAGAGGGGGGAGGGGAACCAAATCCCAACGTGGAGGACACAATTCTTTGGGAGGCAGCAAGTGGGACAGGGATGCACATCCCCCACCTGGCTGAGGATGCCTCAGGGGTGGCTCAGGTCTCTCTTCCCCCTGTGCCAAACGCGGCTGGGGTGGGTTGGGTGGCTCAGGCTGCCTTTAGCTGCTGGCAAGGGTAGGGGGGAGGGGGTTTGGGGGGGGGTGGGGGTTGGGCTGTTGGAAGTTGGTTGGAGTTAGTCTGGGAATTTCCAGCGCTGTCTGAGAGCTGCTCAGAGAGATTTGGGCCACTGGGACCTGCTGCTGCTGCTGGAGCTGCTCTCATTACCCGGGGTGGGGGGTAGGGGTGTGGGGGGGTTTATTTCTCTCTGGGCTTTTAAGCACAGGATCCTCCATCTGTCCATCTCGGCAAAGCTGCCTTGGCTGTCTGCAGGCCTGCCAGGAGATCCTCCCCTCCCTTCCTCCCTCCTCCTCCTCCTCCCCCTGCTTCTCACACCACGACTGCACCATGCGTCCTTTTGTCCGTTCCTGGATCCTCCCTTCCCCACCCCCCCCCTAGCCCTGCTCTCGCCATGCTCTCTGCTTGCCCAGCTCCCTTTTGCCATGTTGGGAGGTGGGGGGGGGCGTGAGGGGCGGGGGAGGTCTTTCCGTCTCCTCCACACCCCTGATCCCCTCACCCTCATCGTGTGTCCCCCCCCCGCCCTCCTCCGTCGGAGGGATCCCAGCAATCCCCTCCCTTTTCCCCCCCCCTCCTCACCCCCTTTCCCCCTCTCCCCATCCCCTTTTCCCCCCTCCCCATCCCCTTTCCCTCCTCCCCACTCCCTTTCCCCCCCTCCCCACCCCCTTTCCTCTCTCCCCATCCCTTTTCCCCCCTCCCCATCCCCTTTCCCCCCCTCCCCATCCCATTTCCCCCCTCCCCACCCCCTTTCCCCCCTCCCAGCCGGCAGCTGCTGTAACTGGCTCAGCTTTGCCCTGCTTCCTGTGGCTTCCTTGCCCACCGTTGCCTTCCATCTGGCCCCAGCGTGGTGCCCTCGGCTCCTTTGTCACCATTCTGCTCTCCTGACCCTTCTCAGTCTCCTCCTTGATTGTCTCCCGGGCTCAGATCCCTCTCCCCCCCCCCCCCCCCCCCCAGTCATTGTCCCAGGGCTTAGCAAAGCCTCGCCCTGACTAATGCCTACCTGAGGTCCTTTTGAAGTCCTTTTTGGGGTCCATTTGAGGTCTTTTTAAGGTCCTCTCGAGGTCGTTTAGCAAATGAGAGCAAAGATGGGAGGCAGGACCCAGGTCACTGAAGCTCCTCCAGGCTGGGAGGAGGCAGTGGAGTCCTTCCCAGGGTAGCTGCTTGCTGCTAACAGCCCCTGGGGGGGGTGATGGCAGCTTGGGTCCTCTTCCCACGATGGAATCTCCATCTCTGGGATGAGTGGAGCTGGGAAATGTCTTGCCAGGGATAGGGCAGGGAGAGCAGATCCTGCCCTGGAGCAGGGTTGGGGGGAGCAGAGGTGATCATCCCAAGGTGTTCTTAGCAGCAGAGCACTGCAGGTGGGGTCCTGGCAGGACATGGAAGGGCTGAAGCAGGGCTAGAGAAGGGCAAGGAAGGTGGAGGAGAGGGCTGGGGAGGAGCAGCAGTGTTCCAAGATGGAATCTCCATCTCTGGGATGAGTGGAGCTGGGCAATGTCTTGCCAGGGATAGAGCAGGGAGAGCAGATCCTGCCCTGGAGCAAGGCTGGGGGGAGGCAGAGTTGATTCCTTCTTGGGCTGAGCCTTCACTTGGTGCAGTTCTGCTCCACAGCTGCACTGTGCCTTGGGCCACAAAGTCTCCTCCATGGAGATTCCAAAGGAATTCCTGATTATCCCAAAGTGCTCTTAGCAGCAGAGCACTGCAGGTGGGGTCCTGAGTCCTGGCAGGACATGGAAGGGCTGGAGCAGGGTCAGAGAAGGGCAAGGAAGGTGGAGGAGAGGGCTGGGGAGGAGCAGCAGTGTTCCAAGATGGAATCTCCACCTCTGGGATGAGTGGAGCAGGGAAATATCTTGCCAGGGATAGGGCAGGGAGAGCAGATCCTGCCCTGGAGCAGGGTTGGAGGAGCAGAGGTGATCACCCCAAGGTGTTCTTAGCAGCAGAGCACTGCAGGTGGGGTCCTGGCAGGACATGGAAGGGCTGAAGCAGGGCTAGAGAAGGGCAAGGAAGGTGGAGGAGAGGGCTGGGGAGGAGCAGCAGTGTTCCAAGATGGAATCTCCATCTCTGGGATGAGTGGAGCTGGGAAATGTCTTGCCAGGGATAGGGCAGGGAGAGCAGATCCTGCCCTGGAGCAAGGCTGGGGGGAGGCAGAGTTGATTCCTCCTTGGGCTGAGCCTTCACTTGGTGCAGTTCTGCTCCACAGCTGCACTGTGCCTGGGGCCACAAAGTCTCCTCCACGGAGATTCCAAAGGAATTCCTGATCATCCCAAGGTGTTCTTAGCAGCAGAGCACTGCAGGTGGGGTCCTGAGTCCTGGCAGGACATGGAAGGGCTGAAGCAGGGTCAGAGAAGGGCAAGGAAGGTGGAGGAGAGGGCTGGGGAGGAGCAGCAGTGTTCCAAGATGGAATCTCCATCTCTGGGATGAGTGGAGCAGGGAAATGTCTTGCCAGGGATAGGGCAGGGAGAGCAGATCCTGCCCTGGAGCAGGGTTGGGGGGAGCAGAGGTGATCACCCCAAGGTGTTCTTAGCAGCAGAGCACTGCAGGTGGGGTCCTGGCAGGACATGGAAGGGCTGGAGCAGGGTCAGAGAAGGGCAAGGAAGGTAGGGAAGGGTTTGGAAGAGAGCTGGGGAGGAGCAGCTGAGGGAGCTGGGGGTGGTGAGGCTGAAGAAGAGGAGGCTGAGGAGAGGCCCTCTGGGTCTCTACAGCTCCCTGAGAGGAGGCTGCAGCCAGGTGGGGGTTGGGCTCTTCTCCCTGGCCTCAGGTGATAGGAGGAGTGGAAATGGCCTCAGGTTGCCCCAGGGGAGGTTCAAGTTGGCCACGAGGAACAATTTCTGGCTTGCAAGAGTGGGTAGGGATTGGCCCCAAGCTGCCCAGGGAGGTGGTGGAGTGCCCAGCCCTGGAGGGGTCTCTCAGAGCTGTGGTGCTGAGGGCCATGGGTTGGTGGTGCTGGGTTAAGGTTTGGACTTCAGGCTCCTGAAGTTCTCTTCCAGCTTGATCTGGTTGATGAGTCCATGGCTGCAGGAGACCTCTGTGAGTCTGTCCTTGGTGAGGTTGGGGAGTCCTTGGTGAGGTGAAGGAGTCCTTGGTGAGGTTGGGGAGTCCTTGGTGAGGTGAGGGAGTCCTTGGTGAGGTTGGGGAGTCCTTGATGGGGTTGGGGAGTCCTTGGTGAGGTTGGGGAGTCCTTGATGGGGTTGGGGAGTCCTTGGTGAGGTTGGGGAGTCCTTGATGGGGTTGGGGAGTCCTTGGTGAGGTGAGGGAGTCCTTGATGGGGTTGGGGAGTCCTTGGTGAGGTTGGGGAGTCCTTGGTGAGGTGAGGGAGTCCTTGATGGGGTTGGGGAGTCCAGGGTGAGGTTGGGGAGTCCTTGGTGAGGTGAAGGAGTCCTTGATGGGGTTGGGGAGTCCTTGGTGAGGTTGGAAAGTCCTTGACAAGGTGAGAGAGTCCTTGGAAAGGTTGGGGAGTCCTTGGTGAGGTTGGGGAGTCCAGGATGAGGTTGGGGAGTCCTTGGTGAGGTCAGGGAATCCTTGGTGGGGTGAGAGAGTCCAGGGTGAGGTCAGGGAGTCCTTGGTGAGGTTGGAAAGTCCTTGGCAAGGTGAAGGAGTCCTTGGTGAAGTTGGGGAGTCCTTGGAAAGGTTGGAAAGTCCTTGGTGAGGTGAAGGATGAGGTTGGGGAGTCCTTGGTGAGGTCAGGGAGTCCTTGGTGGGGTTGGGGAGTCCTTGGTGAGGTGAAGGAGTCCTTGGTGAGGTTGGGGAGTCCTTGGTGAGCTGAGGGAGTCCTGATGAGCTGAGGGAGTCCATGGTGAGGTTGGGGAGTCCTTGGTGAGGTTGGAAAGTCCTTGGTGAGGTGAAGGAGTCCTTGGTGAGGTCGTAGAGAACTTGTTGAGGTTGGGGACTCGTTGGTGAGATGAGGGAGTCCATGGGGAGCTCAGAGGCTCCGCAGTGGCCTCCACCTGAGCGGACCAGCTGAGGGGAGGACCTCTCTGGGCATAGCAAGGAGGGGGCACTCCTCCCCCTGGCATCCCTCCTGCCAGGCTCTGCAGGGAAGGGAACCTCCCCCTGGCATCCCTCCTGCCAGGCTCTGCAGGGAAGGGAACCTCACCCTGGCATTCCTCCTGCCAGGCTCTGCAGGGAAGGGAACCTCCTCCTCATTTTGAGTTCCAGCCTCTGTAAGGAAGGGAACCTCACCCTGGCATCCCTCCTGCCAGGCTCTGTAAGGAAGGGAACCTCACCCTGGCATCCCTCCTGCCAGGCTCTGTAAGGAAGGGAACCTCACCCTGGCATCCCTCCTGCCAGGCTCTGTAAGGAAGGGAACCTTCCCCTGGCATCCCTCCTGCCAGGCTCTGTAAGGAAGGGAACCTCCCCCTGGCACGCAGGGGAGGGAACCTTCTCTAACCTCTCTGCCCTCCGTTTCTCCTCTCTCCCTCCCTCCCTCCTTCTTCCCTCTCCCCCCTTCCCCTCCAAGGCTGCAAGATCCAAGCCCTGCATGCCAAGACCAACACCTACACGAGGGGAGGACCTCTCTGGGCATAGCAAGGAGGGGGCACCCCTCCCCCTTGGCATTCCTCCTGCCGGGCAGTGCCCTCGGCAGGCGTTGTGTGTGCGCCCACGTTGCAGGGACCCTCTCTAACCTCTCTGCCCTCCTTTTCTCCTCTCCCTCTCCCTCTCCCTCTCCCTCTCCAAGGCTGCAAGATCCAAGCCCTGCGTGCCAAGACCAACACCTACACGAGGGGAGGACCTCTCTGGGCATAGCAAGGAGGGGGCACACCTCCCCCTGGCATTCCTCCTGCCAGGCTCTGCAGGGAAGGGAACCTCCCCCTGGCATTCCTCCTGCCAGGCTCTGTAAGGAAGGGAACCTCACCCTGGCATTCCTTCTGCCAGGCTCTGCAGGGAAGGGAACCTCACCCTGGCATTCCTTCTGCCAGGCTCTGCAGGGAAGGGAACCTCACCCTGGCATTCCTCCTGCCAGGCTCTGTAAGGAAGGGAACCTCACCCTGGCATTCCTCCTGCCAGGCTCTGTAAGGAAGGGAACCTCACCCTGGCATTCCTTCTGCCAGGCTCTGCAGGGAAGGGAACCTCACCCTGGCATTCCTCCTGCCAGGCTCTGCAGGGAAGGGAACCTCACCCTGGCATTCCTCCTGCCAGGCTCTGCAGGGAAGGGAACCTCACCCTGGCATTCCTCCTGCCAGGCAGTGCCCTCGGCAGGCGTTGTGTGTGCGCCCACCTTGCGGGGACCCTCTCTAACCTCTCTGCCCTCCTTTTCTCCTCTCTCCCTCTCCAAGGCTGCAAGATCAAAGCCCTGCGTGCCAAGACCAACACCTACATCAAGACGCCGGTGCGGGGCGAGGAGCCTGTGTTCATGGTGACAGGCAGGAGGGAGGACGTGGCCATGGCTCGCCGGGAGATCATCTCTGCCGCCGAACACTTCTCCATGATCAGAGCCTCCCGCAACAAAGCTGGCACCACCTTTGGCAGCGCCCCTGCTTTGCCAGGCCAAGTCACCATCCGGGTGCGGGTCCCTTACCGTGTGGTCGGCTTAGTGGTGGGACCCAAAGGTGCTACCATCAAAAGGATCCAGCAGCAAACCAACACCTACATCATCACCCCCAGCCGCGATCGGGATCCCGTCTTTGAGATCACCGGAGCCCCTGGCAACGTGGAGAGGGCTCGGGAGGAGATCGAGACTCACATCGCCGTGAGGACGGGCAAGATCCTGGAGTACAACAACGAGAACGATTTCCTCTCCTCCAGCAGCCCCGATTCTGCCCTGGAGAATCGTTACTCGGAGGCTTGGAGGGTTCATCCCCCGGCGCCGGGATGCAAACCTCTCTCCACCTTCCGTCAGAACAGCCTGGGCTGCATCGGCGACTGCTCCGTCGAGCCTGTCTACGAGACCCCCAGGCTCAACGACCAAAACGACTTCAACTACGGTTACCTCTTCCCTAACTACGGCGTCAATAAGCAAGATCTTTACTACGGCGTGCCGGAATCCGGGGCGCCTATGTGGGCAGGGCAGGAGAACACCAATCCGGTCTCGGTGCTCTTCTCCAAGCAGCAAAGATCCGGCAGCGCCGGAGCCGTTCACCCCAACTCGCATCGGTCGCCGTCTTCATCCATCCAAGACCCTTCCAACCTTTCCGGGCTTCCCAGGAGGTGTCAGGGGGAAGCTCTCCAAGGGTTTTCCAAGCTGGGAAGCGGCGGTGGAGGAGGAGGTGGAGGTGGAGGAGGAGGTGGAGGTGGAGGTGGAGGAGGTGGAGGAGGAGGAGGAGGCGGCGGCGGCGCCGTCGTGCGGACGTCGGTGTCCGGTAGCCGTGAGTGTATGGTGTGCTTCGAGAGCGAGGTGACGGCGGCGCTGGTGCCCTGTGGGCACAACCTCTTCTGCATGGAGTGCGCCGTGAGGATCTGTGAGAGGACTGACCCCGAGTGCCCTGTGTGCCACGCTGCAGCCACTCAGGCCATTAGGATATTTTCCTGAAGAGTAGGGAATTTTGGAAGGGGGGGAGGGGGAGAGGGAGGAGGGAGGAGGATGGAAGGTGGGAGAGGGGGGAGGGGGAAGGGTGGGGGAGTGAAAGAAGGGAGGTTGAGGGCTGGATTTTTGGGGTGGGGGAGGAGGGAGGGAGGAAAGGGAGAGGTGTGGGGCGAGTGCGTGCGTGGAGGCGGTGGTGAAGGGGGTGGGGAGGGGATGGTGAAGAGTAATGGTGCTGAGAGTAATTAATAATGATAATAGTTAATGATAATGAGGAGGAGAGGTGAAGAAGAAAGGAAGGAATGGGCGAAAAGGAGAAATTAATTTAAAGGAGAAATTAAAAGAGGAAAAAAAAAAGGGGGGGGGGGGAAAGAGGAAAAAAAAGAGGAGAAAAAAGAGGGGGGAAAAGAGGGGAAAAAAGTGGAAAGGAAAAGAGGGAAAAAAAGGAAAGGAAAAGAGGGGAAAAAAAGAGGAAAGGAAAAGAGGAAAAAAAAAGGAAAGGAAAAGAGGGAAAAAAAGAGGAAAGGAAAAGAGGGAAAAAAAGAGGAAATAAAAAGAGGGAAAAAAAAGAGAAAAAAAACAAAGGAAAAATAAGAGAAAATTATTTTAGGAGCCATTGATGTTATTTTTTACACGAGGCAAAAAAAAAAGTAACCTACAGACCCCCACTAAGCAGGACAAAAAAAACACCAAAAAGAAGAAGGAAAAAAAACCCACACAAAAAAAAAGAAAGAAAAAGAAGGAAAGAAAAAGATAAACATAAGAAAGGAAAAGGAAAAGAGAAGAAAGGAAAAGGAAAAAGAAGGAAAGAAAAAGGTAAAAATAAGAAAGGAAAAGGAAAAGATAAGAAAGGAAAAGGAAAAAGAAGGAAAGAAAAAGGAAAAGGAAAAAGAAGGAAAAGGAAAAAAGAAAGGAAAAGGAAAAAAGGAAAGAATCAGGAAAAAAAGGAAAGAAAAAGGAAAAAGAAGGAAAGAAAAATGAAAAAAGGAAAGAATCAGGAAAAAAAAGGAAAGAAAAAGGAAAAAGAAGGAAAGAAAAAGGAAAAAAGGACAGAATCAGAAAAAAAGAAAGAAAAGGGAAAAAATAAGAAAGGAAAAGGAAAAAAAAAGGAAAGAAAAAGGAAAAAGAAGGAAAGAAAAAGGAAAAAGGAAAGCAAAAGGAAAAATAAGAAAGGAAAAGGAAAGAAAAAGGAAAAAGAAGGAAAGAAAAAAAAATAATCAGGAAAAAAAGAAAGAAAAAGTAAAAAGAAAGAAAGAAAAAGGAAAAAGAAGGAAAGGAAAAAAGGAAAGAAAAAGGAATAAGAAGAAAAGAAAAAGGAAAAAAATAATCGGGGGAAAAAAAGGAAGGAAAAGGAAAAAGAAAGAAAGAAAAAGGGGAAAAAATGAAAGAATCAGGAAAAAAGGAAAGAAAAAGGAAAAAGGAAAAAAGGAAAGGAAAAGGAAAAAGGAAGAAAGAATCAGGAAAAAGGGAAACAGGAAAAAGAAAGAAAAAGGGGGGAAAAGGAAAGAATCAGGAAAAAATTAAAGAATCAGGAAAAAAAGGAAAGAAAAAGGAAGAAAGAATCAGGAAAAATGGAAACAGGAAAAAGAAAGAAAGAAAAAGGAAAAGAAAGAAAGAAAAAGGAAAAGAAAGAAAGAAAAAGGAAGAAAAAGAATGAAAAAGGAGAAAAAAAAAAGAAAGAAAAAGGGAACAAAAGTGGAAAGAATCAAAGGAAAAGACAAAGGGAGGGGGGGAAAAGATAATCATTAATAATAGCAATTAATAATCATCATAATAATCACCAAGAACAGAGCCAAGGCAGCAGTGGGGGAGAGCAGCTCCTGCTCCAGCCTGCAGATGTTCCTCTGTCGTCGTCAGTTTGGATCCAAACCTCCCCCAAGGACTTTGCTTTGCTCCTGCTTTGCTCTGGTTTCGTTTTCTCCCCCTGGGACCTACTTCAGAGTGGTCAAACCCAAGCCTGGTGGTGGCTGTTGAGGGAGGGGGTGGAGGTGTGGGCAGCAGGGGGGGTGCGTGGGGAGGGTCCTGCTTGGTTTTGGTCTGCTCAGGTTCTTCTTTGGGGCTTTGGCTTGGTTTGAAGGTTTGTGCTCGTCTCCATCTCCCCCCAGTGTAGTTTGTCCTCCCTACACCACCACTGCTACCATCACCACCACCCAGCGATGGTGACCCAAGAGGGACCAATGTCCCCTGAGGGATGGCAACCCAAGTGGGAGCTCCACCACTACCACCCAGGGTCCTCCACTACCACCCAGGGTCCACCACTGCCACCCAGGGATGTCAACCCAAGTGGGACCTCCACCACTGCCACCCAGGGTCCACCACTACCACCCAGGGTTCACCACTACCACCCAGGGATGTCAATCCTAGTGGGAGCTCCACCATCAAGCACCCAAGTGTGTCAGTCCAAGTGGGAGCTCTACCACCCAGGGATGTCAACCCAAGTGGGAACTACACCAGCACAACCCAGGGATGTCAACCCAAGTGGGACTTCCATCACCACCACCCAGGGATGTCAACTCAAGTGGGAGCTCCACCAGCACCATCCAGGGATGTCAACCCCAAGTGGGAACTACACCAGCACAACCCAGGGATGTCAACCCAAGTGGGACCTCCACCCATGGACATCAACCCAAGTGGGACCTCCACCACCCATGAACATCAACCCAAGTGGGACCTCCACCAACTTCACCCATGGACATCAACCCAAGCAGGACCTCCACCACCCATAGATGTCAACCCAAGTGGGACCTCCACCAACCTCACCTATGGACCTCAACCCAAGCAGGAGCTCCACCACCCATGAACATCAACCCAAGTAGGATCTCCATCAACCTCACCCATGGATCTCAACCCAAGCCAGACCTCCACCACCCATAGATGTCAACCCAAGTGGGACCTCCACTAACACCCCCACATGGATGCCAACCCAAGTGGGTGCTCCACCACCACCCACCCACCCTGGGATGCCAACCCAAGTGGGAGCTGAGAAAGTGAAGGAGCAGGAGGAAAGGCAAAAAGAGGCTGATGGGGATTGAGGGGGGAAATAACCCAACAAGAAGTAGAAACCATCAACCTCTGGGACCTGTTGGAACGAGGACACAACTCGATTACCTCAAAGACTTAAAGAGAATTAAACAGCAGCTAAAAGAACTTTTCTTGTTTTCCTTTTTTTTCTAATAAAAAGCAAGCAAAAAATGAACAAAAAAAAAAAGCAGAAGAAAAAAAAACACAAAAGAAAAGGGGAAAAAAACATAAATAAGTGAGGAAAGGAAATGGAGCAAGAGAGGGACAAGGGAGAAAGAGCCAAGCAAAAATAAAAGCAGGTAGAATGAAGGAAAAGGAGCCTAAAGGAGCAAAAAAAAAGGGATAAAAGGAGGTGAGGAGAGAGAAAGGTGCAAAAAAAAGAGATGAAATGAAGAAAATCCAGACAAAAAGAGGGAAAAAAGGGATAAAAGGAGGAGGAAAGAGAGAAAGGTGCAAAGAAAAAGAGACAAAGGTGCATAAAAAGAGAGAAAGGTGGAAAAAAAGAGACAAAGGTGCATAAAAAGAGAGAAAGGTGGAAAAAAGGAGAGACAAAGGTGCATAAAAAGAGAGAAAGGTGGAAAAAAGGAGAGACAAAGGTGCATGAAAAGAGAGAAAGGTGCAAAAAAAAGAGACAAAGGTGCATAAAAAGAGAGAAAGGTGCAAAAAAAGAGAGACAAAGGTGCATGAAAAGAGAGAAAGGTAGAAAAAAAGAGACAAAGGTGCATAAAAAGAGAGAAAGGTGCAAAAAAAGAGAGACAAAGGTGCAAAAAAAAGAGGCCACATGAACAAAAAACAGACAAAAGGAGCAGAAAAATGGGTAAAAGGAGGAGGAAAGAGGCAAAGGTGCAGAAAAAAGAGAGAAAGGTGGAAAAAAAGAGACAAGATGAACAAAATGCAAGCAAAGGGAGCAAAAAAAAAGGGTAAAAGGAGGAGGAAAGAAGCAAAGGTGCAAAAAGAGAGACCAAATGAACAAAAAAGCAGACAAAAGGAGCAGAAAAGAAGGATAAAAGGAGGAGGAAAGAGAGAAAGGTGCAAAAAAAGAGGCAAAATGAAGAAAATGCAGGCAAAAGGAGCAAAAAAAGGGAGAGAAGAAGGAGGAAGGAGAGAAAGATGCAAAAAAAAGAGAGGATGGTGCAAAAAAGGAGATTAAATGAACAAAATCCAGACAAAAAAAGGGACAAAAGGAGGAGGAAAGAGGCAAAAGTGCAGAAAAAGGTGCAAAAAAAAGAAGCAAAATGAACAAAATGCAGGCAAAAGGAGGAGAAAAGTGGAGAAAAGAAGGAGAAAAGAGACAAAGGTGCAAAAAAAAGAGGCAAAATGAACAAAATGCAGGCAAAAGGAGCAGAAAAGTGGGTAAAAGGAGGAGGAAAGAGGCAAAGGTGCAGAAAAAAGAGAGAAAGGTGCAAAAAAGGAGACAAAATGAACAAAATGCAGACAAAAGGAGCAAAAAAAGGGAGAGAAGAAGGAGGAAGGAGAGAAAGGTGCAAAAAAAAGAGAAGATGGTGCAAAAAAGGAGATTAAATGAACAAAATCCAGGCAAAAGGAGCAAAAAGATGGATGAAAGGAGGTGAAAAGAGGCAAAGATGCAAAAAAAGAGACAAAACGAAAAAAAAACAGACAAAAGGAGCAGAAAAGTGGATAAAAGGAGGAGGAAAGAGGCAAAGGTGCAAAAAGAGAGACAAAATGAACAAAACCCAGACAAAAGGAGCCAAAAAATCCAAGCAAAGCAAAGGAAAAATCAGACAAAAGCAGCAAAAAATGGGCAAGAGGAAGAGAAAAGAGACAAAGCAAACAAAAAACCCAGGAAAAATGAGACAAAATAAGCAACAAAACAGGTGGAAGGGAGAGAAAAAACAAACAAAACGAGCAAAAAAAGACAAAACAAGCAAAAAAAGGAGGCAAAACAAGCAAAAATCAGACAAAACAAGCAAAAATCAGACAAAACAAGCAAAAATCAGTCAAAATAAGCAAAAAAAACCCCTGAGATAACAGAAAAATCAGATAAAAGAAGCAAAAATTGGATGAAATGGTGAAAAGTTGGGTAAAAAAAGGAGAAATTGGACAAAAATAAGGAGATGTTGGATGACATAAGAAGAAATTGGCTGAAATGAGGAGAAATTGGGTAAAAATGAGGAGAAATTGGGTAAAAATAAGGAGAAATTGGGTAAAAATAAGGAGAAATTGGATGAAATTAGAAGAAATTGGATAAAATAAGGAGAAAATGGCCAAAAATGAGGAGAAATTGGATTAAATAAGAAGAAATTGGATGAAATTAGGAGAAAATGGCCAAAAAAAGGAGAAATTGGGTTAAATCAAAAGAAATTGGATGAAATAGGGAGAAAATGGAATAAACTAAGAAGAAAATGGCCAAAAATGAGGAGAAATTGGATGAAATCAGAAGAAACTGGAATAAAATAAGTAGAAATGGCCAAAAATAAGGAGAAATCAGATTAAATCAGAAGAAATTGGATGAAATAAGAAGAAAATGGCCAAAAATGTGGAGAAATTGGATAAAAATAAGAAGAAAATGGAATAAAATAAGAAGAAAGTGGCCAAAAATGAGGAGAAATTGGATGAAATCAGAAGAAAATGGAATAAAATAAGAAGAAATGGCCAAAAATAAGGAGAAATCAGATGAAATCAGAAGAAATTGGATGAAATAAGGAGAAAATGGGTAAAAATAAGGAGAAATGGATAAAAATAAGAAGAAAATGGATAAAAGTAAGAAGAAAATTGATAAAAATAAGGGGAAAATGCATAAATCAGAAGAAAATTGATAAAATAAGGATAAATTGAATGAAATAAGGAGAAATTGGATGAATAAGGGAAGAAGTGGATGAAATAAGGAAAAAAAAAACAAATAAAATGAGGAAAAACATTAAATAAGGAAAAAGTACAAAGAAAATGTGGGAAAAAACCAGACCAAATAAGGGGAAAATAGATAAAATAAGCAAGAAAAATCCAAACCAGTGGAAAACAAACCAAAACCCAACCAGAACCCATTCAAAACTCTACAAACCAAGCAAAAAAAAGGGAACAAAATGAGCAATGGATCAATAAAAGAAGGAAAAGTGAGCAAGAAAAGGTCAAAGAAAGGGAGAAAAAACTCAACCAGCAGAAGGCAAAAAACCTCAACCAACTGATGGCAAAAACTCAACCAGCAGAGGGCAAAACCTGCACCAGCAGAGGGCAAAAACTCAAGCAGGAGACAGCAAAAACTCAACCAGCAGAGGGCAAAACCTGCACCAGCAGAGAGCAAAAACCTGCACCAAGAAAGGGCAAAAACTGAACCAACAGAGGGGAAAAACTCAACTAGGATACAGCAAAACCTGCACCAGCAGACAGAAAAAAACTCAACCAATAGAGGGCAAAAACTGCACCAAGAGAGAGCAAAAACTCAATCAGCAGAGGGCAAAGACTGCACCAACAGAGGGCAAAAACTCAATCAGCAGAGGGCAAAACTTGCACCTGAAGAGGGCAAAAACTCAACTAGGAGACAGCAAAACCTGCACCAACAGAGGGCAAAAACTGCACCAATAGAGACCAAAAACTCGAACAGGAGACAGCAAAACCTGCACCAAGAGACAGCAAAAACTCAACCAGCAGAGGGCAAAACCTGCACCAAGAGACAACAAAAACTCAACCAGCAGAGGGCAAAAACTGCACCTGAAGAGGACAAAACCTGCACCAACAGAGAGCGAAAAAACAGCAGAGGGCAAAACCTGCACCAGCAGAGGGCAAAAACTCAACTAGGAGACAGCAAAACCTGCACCAACAAACAGCAAAAACTCAACCAGCAGAGGGCAAAACCTGCACCTGAAGAGGACAAAAACTGCATCAACAGAGAGCAAAAAAACAGCAGAGGGCAAAACCTGCACCAGCAGAGGGCAAAAACCTGCACCAGCAGAGGGCAAAAACTCAACTAGGAGACAGCAAAACCTGCACCAACAAACAGCAAAAACTCAACCAGCAGAGGGCAAAACCTGCACCAAGAGAGGGCAAAACCTGCACCAAGAGAGGGCAAAAACTCAACCAGGAGACAGCAAAATCTGCACCAAGAGACAGCAAAAACTGCACCAAGAGAGGGCAAAAACTCAACTAGGAGACAGCAAAACCTGCACCAACAGAGAGCAAAAACTCAACCAGCAGAGGGCAAAACCTGCACCAAGAGAGGGCAAAAACTGCACCAAGAGAGGGCAAAAACTCAACCAGGAGACAGCAAAACCTGCACCAAGAGACAGCAAAAACTCAACCAGCAGAGGGCAAAGCCTGCACCATCAGTGGGCAAAACCTGCACCATGAGAGGGCAAAACCTGCATCATGAGAGGGTAAAAACTGCACCAAGAGAGGGCAAAACCTGCACCAAGAGAGGGCAAAAACTGCACCAACAGACAGCAACAACTCAACCAGCAGAGGGCAAAACCTGCACCATGAGAGGGCAAAACCTACACCAACCAAGGGCAAAGCCTGCACTAGCAGAGGGCAAATCCTGCACCAACCAAGGGCAAAGCCTGCACCAGCAGAGGGCAAATCCTGCACCAACCAAGGGCAAAGCCTGCACCATGAGAGGGCAAATCCTGCACCAGCAGAGGGCAAAGCCTGCACCAAAGGAGGGCAAAACCTGCACCAACAGACAGCAAAAAACAAACCAACTCCACCAGCAGACAGCAACAACTCCCCCAGAGGGAGTGACTCAAGCAAGGACTAACCCAACCCACCAAGAGGAGGATGATGAAGATCTCCTCCCGCTGCTGCCACCACTTCCAAAGAAGCTTTGGCAGAGCCTCTGCCGGAGCTGAAGCTTCTTCATCTTCTCCTGAGCCCATCCCAGAGTTTGGAACTTTTTGTTCTTTTTTTTGTCTCTTTTTTTTTGTTGTTGTTGTTGGTTGTTTTTTTTGGGGGGGAGGGGGAGGAGGGGAAATGGTTTTTATCCTTTTGGGGTGGGGGAGGGGGATGGGAACCTCTTCTCCGTGCAGGGATTGGTTCCTCAGCTGCTCATCAGGAGCCTCTAACAGGGTAATTCAAAAGCAATCCTCAGTTGCCAACCCCCCCCCCTGCGGACCTTACCTGGGGGTTTGTTGACTTCCACCTCCCTTTTTTTTGAGGGGGTGTCTCTCTCCATCCATTTTTTGGGTGGGGTTTCCTCCCCTTCCCCCCTCCAGCCGTACTCAGCAACCCCTCCCCTCCCACACACCCCCTCCGAAGAAACTTTGCTGGCCAGAAAAATAAAGCCAAGCTCCACTCTGACCACAGCAAGCTCCAAACTCCACTCTGACCACAGCAAACTCCACTCTGACCACAGCAAACTCCACTCTGACCACAGCAACTCCACTCTGACCACAGCAAACTCCACTCTGACCACAGCAAACTCCACTCTGACCACAGCAAACTCCATTCTGACCACAGCAAACTCCACTCTGACCACAGCAAACTCCAACCACAGTGTGCTCCAAACTCCACTCTGACCACAGCAAACTCCACTCTGACCACAGCAACTCCACTCTGACCACAGCAAACTCCACTCTGACCACAGCAAACTCCACTCTGACCACAGCAAACTCCATTCTGACCACAGCAAACTCCACTCTGACCACAGCAAACTCCACTCTGACCACAGCAAACTCCAACCACAGTGTGCTCCAAACTCCACTCTGACCACAGCAAACTCCACTCTGACCACAGCAAACTCCAACCACAGTGTGCTCCAAACTCCACTCTGACCACAGCAAACTCCACTCTGACCACAGCGAGCTCCAATCCAACCACAGCAAGCTCCAAACTCCAATCTGACCACAGCAGCTCCACTCTGACCACAGCAAACTCCAATCTGGCCACAGCAAGCTCCACTCTGACCACAGCAACTCCACTCTGACCACAGCAAACTCCACTCTGACCACAGCAAACTCCAGTCTGACCACAGCAACTCCAAACTCCACTCCTACCACAGCAACTTCACTCCCACCACAGTGTGCTCCAAACTCCACTCTGACCACAGCAAACTCTGACCACAGCAAACTCCACCCTGACCACAGCGAGCTCCAAACTCCACTCTGACCACAGCAACTCCACTCCAACCACAGCAAGCTCCAAACTCCAATCTGACCACAGCAAACTCTGACCACAGTGAGCTCCAATCCAACCACAGCAAGCTCCACTCTGACCACAGCGAGCTCCAAACTCCACTCTGACCACAGCAAGCTCCACTCTGACCACAGCAAACTCCACTATGACCACAGCGAGCTCCAAACTCCACTCTGACCACAGCAAGCTCCACTCTGACCACAGCAAACTCCACTATGACCACAGCGAGCTCCAAACTCCACTCTGACCACAGCAAACTCCACTCTGACCACAGCAGCTCCACTCTGACCACAGCAGCTCCACTCTGACCACAGCGAGCTCCAAACTCCACTCTGACCACAGCAAACTCCACTCTGACCACAGCAGCTCCACTCTGACCACAGCAGCTCCACTCTGACCACAGCAAGCTCCAAACTCCAACCACAGCAAGCTCCAATCCAACCACAGCGAGCTCCAAACTCCACTCTGACCACAGCAACTCCACTCTGACCACAGCAAACTCCACTCTGACCACAGCAAGCTCCAAACTCCAACCACAGCAAGCTCCAATCCAACCACAGCGAGCTCCAAACTCCACTCTGACCACAGCAACTCCACTCTCACCACAGCAAACTCTGACCACAGCAAACTCCAATCTGACCACAGCAAACTCTGACCACAGCAAACTCCACTCTGACCACAGCAAACTCCACTCTGACCACAACAAACTCTCACCACAGCAAACTCTGACCACAGCAAACTCCACTCTGACCACAGCAAACTCCACTCTGACCACAGCAAACTCCACTCTGACCACAGCAGCTCCACTCTGACCACAGCAAACTCCACTCCAACCACACCAAGCTCCACTCCAACCACACCAAGCTCCACTCAGACCACACAGAGCTCTGCTCCGACCACACCAAGCTCCACTCCAACCTACACAGAACTCCAACCACGCCAAACCTTAACGAGGAGGAGGTGATGATGATGATGATGCAACAGGAGGAGGCTTCCACACCCCCCTACCTCCATCCCTCCTTTCCCCTCCTCCTCCTTTCCACTTTCAGAGAGCAAAAAACGAGGAAGAAAACAAACAAAAAGACCCAACCTAAACTTTGGAGCATTTTCTTGGTGGCTTTTTGGGGGTTGTTTGTTTGTTGTTGTTGGTTTTTTTTTTGTGTGGTTCTTTTTTGGAGGTTTTTTGTTTTTTCCTTCAACTGGACCAAAATGTTTTTGGTTTTTTTTTTGTTACCCAAAAGCAGAGTAAAGAGCAAAAAAAAAAACAGAGGGAAGGGGGGAGGGGAAGGGGGGAAAGGGAAGGGAAAGAAATAAAGAAAGGAAGAAAAAACAAACAAAAAAAAAAGCAAAAAAAAAATTAAAGAAGAAAGAAAAAGAGAAGAGAGAAGAAAAAAAAAAAGAAGAAAGAAAGAAAGAAAAAAAAAAACCTAAATATTATTTCTTTATGGACCAAAACCTCTTCCAAGCTCTCCTTGACCTGGATCTTCCTGAGGTTGGCCTCTTTTATATATTCTATTTTTTTCAGAACAAAGCAAAAATACACTCAAAAAAAAGTAAAAAGTTAATTAATTAATAATAATAATAATTAATAATAATAATAATAATAATGATGATGCTGATGATGATGCTGGTGCTGATGATGGTCATTGCCTTGTTGAACATCCTTGAATCGTTTCGATCCTGCCTGCTTTTTTCTATGGTCTTCTTTTTTTTTGGGGGGGGGGTTCAAAGAAGAGAGGTTGGAGAGTGGTTGGGGAAGGGGTGAGGATGAGGAGGGGGTGAGGATGAGGAGGGGGAGAGGATGAGGAGGGGGAGAGGATGAAGAGGGGGAGAGGATGGGAAGAATGTTGGGGAATGGGAGAGGATAGAGAGTGTTGGGGAGTGGGAGAGGATGGAGAGTGGGAGAGGATGGGGAGTGTTGGGGAGTGGGAGAGGATGGAGAGTGGGAGAGGATGGGGAGTGTTGGGGAGTGGGAGAGGATGGAGAGTGTTGGGGAGTGGGAGAGGATGGGAAAGCTGCTGGGGAGAGAGGATGGAGAGTTTTGGGGAGTGGGAGAGGATGGGGAGTGGGAGAGGATGGGGAGTGGGAGAGAATGGGCAAGCTCTTGGGAGTGGGGGAGGATGGAGAGTGTTGGGGAGGGGGAGAGGATGGGGAGTGGGAGAGGAATGAAAAGCTGTTGGGGAGTGGGAGAGGATGGAGAGTGGGAGAGGATGGGCAAGCTCTTGGGAGTGGGGGAGGATGGAGAGTGTTGGGGAGTGGGAGTGGATGGGACAGCTGCTGGGGAGTGAGAGAGGATGGAGAGTGGGAGAGGAATGGACCTGGATCCACAGAATTCCCACCTGGACCCACAGAATTCCCATCTGAGTTCACAGAATTCCCACCTGGATCCACGACCTGCCCATTTCTAAGGAGGCTTTAACCCCAGGGTGATGATGTCCCAGAGACCTCTTCCTTCCCCTTCTCCTCTCCAGCAGGGCCACATCTGTGCAGACAGGGACACATCTGTCCAGGTAGGGCCACATCTGTCCAGGCAAGGCCATGGCTGTGCAGACAGGGCCACATCTGTGCAGACAGGGCCACATCTGTGCAGACAAGGTCACATCTGTGCAGACAGGGACACATCTGTCCAGGCATTGCTGTGGCTGTCCAGGTAGGGCCACATCTGCCCAGGCAGGGCCACATCTGGGCAGACAGAGACACATCTGTCCAGGCATTGCTGTGGTTGTCCAGGTAGGGTCACATCTGTCCAGGCAGGGTCACATCTGTCCAGGCAGAGCCACATCTGTCTGCCTGAGGGGCTTGATTCGAGTCTCCCCAAGCTGCCCTTGAAGCAAACCCCCAAACCCTCCACTTCCAGGACCCCTTTTTCTGCCCCCCCCCCCCCCTCTCTCCCTCTCTCCCTCCCCCTCTCCCTCTCTCCCCCTCTCCCTCCCCATGCATATATCTATAGCTATATATTAAGAGACAGCTTTAATGTAGCAGCTCTAGTTTGAAACAGAAGGAGAAGACAGAAGTATTTGGACCCCCCCATTTTGATTTCTCCTTTTCCTGCCCTCTCCCTCCCCCCATTTTCCCCTCCCCCTCCTCATTTTTCCCCTCCCCCTCCTCATTTTTCCCCTCCCCCTCCTCATTTTCCCTCCCCCTCCTCATTTT
>NW_026974657.1:0-34977 GCF_015220805.1 Pogoniulus pusillus
GGTCTGATGTGTCTGGGGGGGGGTTAGGTGGGTCTGGGGGGGTCTGATGAGTCTCCAGGGGGGCTGGGTGGGTCTGGGTGGGTCTGATGCATCTTGGGGGGGGGGTTAGGTGGGTCTGGGGGGGTCTGATGAGTCTCCAGGGGGGCTGGGTGGGTCTGGGTGGGTCTGATGCATCTTGGGGGGGGGGTTAGGTGGGTCTGGGGGGGTCTGATGAGTCTCCAGGGGGGGGGTTAGGTGGGTCTGGGGGGGTCTGATGTGTCTCGGGGGGGGTTAGGTGGGTCGGGGGGGGTCTGATGAGTCTCCAGGGGGGGGTTAGGTGGGTCTGGGGGGGTCTGATGTGTCTCGGGGGGGGTTAGGTGGGTCGGGGGGGGTCTGATGAGTCTCCAGGGGAGGGTAGCTACCTATTAGCCCCCCAGGAGCCCTCCCCCCCCCCATTTCTCCCTGCCCACCTGTGGACCCCCAGGTCCCTTCTAGTGCCCCTGGGAGTCCTTATGCCCCCCCCCCAGGCACCCTCAGACTTCCTGTGTCCCCCCCCCGCCCAGTTCCCCCCATCCTCAGCTTCCCTGTACGCCCCCCCCCCCATCCCCCAACCTCTTGTAGCCTCCCAGATGCCTCTTCCCCCCCCCCCTGCCCGAGCCTGTGCCCCCCCCCCCTCAGGTACCTTGTAGCCCCCCCCAGTGCCATTGACTGCCCCAGCACTGGGGGGGGGTCACTGTGTACCCTCCCCCCCAGTTTCAGCCTGCCTTAGGGGCTCCCATAGCGCCCCCCCCCCGTACCCGTAGCACCCCACAGTCCCCCATAACACCCCCTCGGACCAGCTCCATGCCCCCCCCCCGGGACCCCTATACCCCCTCAGGACCCCCCCTCCAGGACCCCCAGACTTGCTGTGCTCCCCTCTTCCCCCGAGGCCCCCCCCCGACCCTCTACCCCCTCAAACCTGCACCTTAGACCCCCCCTCAGATACCTTGCAGCCCCCCCCCCACCTTTCCCAGTCCCATCAACCACCCCAGTACTGGTGTGGGGGGGGGGTCAGATATCTACGTGCCCCTCCCCCCCCAATTTAATCTACCCTGTGAGCTCCCATAGCCCCCCCCAATACCTATAGGATCCCACAGCCCCCCCCCGGGCACCCCCAGAACCACTCCTGCAGCCCACTCAGGGTTTCCTCCACCCGAGCTGGCTGCTGGGGGGGGGTCATGAGTTGTGTGTAGCCCCCCCCGGCCCCCTTGGCTGCTGGGGGGGGGGTCATGAGTTGTGTGTGGCCCCCCCCCGGCCCTCCTGGCTGCTGGGGGGGGGTCATGAGTTGTGTGTGGCCCCCCCCGGCCCTCCTGGCTGCTGGGGGGGGGGTCATGAGTTGTGTGTGGCCCCCCCTCGGCCCCCTTGGCTGCTGGGAGGGGGGCATGAGTTGTGTGTGGCCCTCCCTGCCCCCCCCCCAGGCCCTGGGAAGGGTCACATTTGGCTCCATAACCATTAACCAACCCCCACGATAAGGGGACAAGGCGGGGGGGGGCCCACGCACGACACTGCTCCTGCGGGGGGGGCTCCCCCCCAGGGTTTTAGGGACTCAAGCAGCCAATGGGAAGCCTCCAGCAGCGCTCAGCTGCCGTAAAATTTCGGGGGGGGGGTCCCCCAAATTGTGTCTTGTGTGGGGAGGGGCTGAGTTGGGTCATGCTTGGGGGGGGGTCCCCAAATTGTGCCTTGGGTGGAGAGAGGCTGAGATGGGTCAAGCTTGGGGGGGGTCCCCAAATTGTGCCTTGGGTGGGGAGGGGCTGAGATGGGTCAAGCTTGGGGGGGTCCCCAAATTGTGCCTTGGGTGGGGAGAGGCTGAGATGGGTCAAACTTTGGGGGGGGTCCCCAAATTGTGCTTTGAGGGTCCCCAAATTGTGCCTTGGGTCAGTAGGGGCTGAGTTGGGTCAAACTTTGGGGGGGGGTCCCCAAATTGTGCTTTGGGTGGGGAGAGGCTGAGATGGGTCAAGCTGGGGGGGGTCCCCAAATTGTGTCTTGGGGGTCCCCAAATTGTGCCTTGGGTGGGGAGGGTCTGAGATGGGTCAAGCTGGGAGGGGGGGGATGCAGAGGGGGACCCAGGGAGGGGTCACTCATTGGGGGGGTACAGATGAACTCCCCCCCCTCAGTGCACTTGGAGAGTCTCCAGCCCTAACCCAGGCACCCCCTGGGGGGGATGTTGTGACCCCCTTGGGTTTGGGGGGCTGTGACCCCTCTGGGCTTGGGGGGGGGTTGTGACCCCTTAGGTCTGGGGGGGGCTTTGATCCCCCTGGGCTCCGGGGGGGATTATGACCCCTTAGGTCTGGGGGGGGCTGTGACCCCCTTGTGCTTGGGGGGGGTTATGACCCCTTAGGTCTGGGGGGGGGCTGTGACCCCTTTGTGCTTGGGGGGGTTATGACCCCTTAGGTCGGGGGGGGGGGCTGTGACCTCTTTGTGCTTGGGGGGGGTTATGACCCCTTAGGTCTGGGGGGGGCTGTGACCCCCTTGGGCTTGGTTATGAACCCCTTAGATTTGGGGGGGCTGTGACCCCCCCTGTGCTTGGGCTTGGTTATGACCCCTTAGGTTTTGGGGGGACTGTGACCCTTTTGAGCTTGGGGGGGGTTATGACCCCTTAGGTCTGGGGGGGGTGACCCCCTTGGGCTTGGTTATGAACCCCTTAGGTTTTGGGGGGGCTGTGACCCCTCTGGGCTTGGGGGGGGTTATGACCCCTTAGATTTGGGGGGGCTGTGACCCCTTTGTGCTTGGGGGGGGCTATGACCCCTTTAGTTTGGGGGGGGCTGGGACCCCCTTGAGCTTGGTTATGACCCCTTAGGTTTTGGGGGGGCTGTGACCCCTTTGAGCTTGAGGAGGGCATTGTGCCCCCCCCCTGTGCTTTGGGAGCAGTTGTGCCCCCCCCCCGTGCTTTGTGCCCCCCCCCCAATGGGTGCTGCCTGCTGCTGCCTGTGTGGCCTTCAGGCACTATCAGGGCGATAGGAGGGAGCCATAAACCCTTGGGCAGCAGCTGGCACCGCGGCAGTGGTGGCACCATGGAAGGGGCACTGGGGCTGCTGTGGCTGCTGGCTGTGGGCAGCGTGGGGGGGTCCAGCCTGGGGTCCCCCCTTGGTGGGCAGCAGCAGCAGGAGGGGTCCCCCCGGGCAGTGTCGGAGCAGGAGCTGAGCTGGGTCTCAGAGCAGCTCTATGAGGCTGAGAGGGGCAAGGTTGGCACTGAGGACATCCTCCTGCGGCTCCAGCACCGCATCAGTGCCCAGCAGGCCAGCGAGGGCATCGACTATGCCAGCCAGAGGTGAGAGGGGGCCTGGGCACTGCCCTTCACCTGGTGCTGTGGTCCAGGTGGGCATCCATGCTTCTGCCTGCCCCTCCTTCAGCTGGCCCTCTCCTTCTGCCTTTGCCAGCCAGCTCCTGCCAGCTCCATCCAGCTCCATCCAGCTCCAGCCAGCTCCTTCTAGCTCCTGCCAGCTCCAGCCAGCTCCTTCCAGCTCCATCCAGCTCCTTCCAGCTCCAGCCAGCTCCTTCCAGCTCAAGCCAGCTCCTTCCAGCTCCTGCCAGCTCCAGCCAGCTCCTTCCAGCTCCTTCCAGCTCCAGCCAGCTCCTTCTAGCTCCTGCCAGCTCCAGCCAGCTCCTTCCAGCTCCTTCCAGCTCCAGCCAGCTTCTTCTAGCTACTTCCAGCTCAAGCCAGCTCCTTCTAGCTCCTTCCAGCTCCATCCAGCTCCTTCCAGCTCCAGCCAGCTTCTTCCAGCTCCAGCCAGCTCCTTCTGTCTCCTTCCAGCTCCTTCTGTCTCCTTCCAGCTCCAGCCAGCTCCTTCTGTCTCCTTCCAGCTCCAGCCAGCTCCTGCCAGCTCCAGCCAGCTCCTTCCAGCTCCTGCCAGCTCCATCCAGCTCCTGCCAGCTCCTGCCAGCTTCAGCCAGCTCCTTCTGTCTCCTTCCAGCTCCTTCTGTCTCCTTCCAGCTCCTGCCAGCTCCTTCCAGCTCCAGCCAGCTCCTTCTGTCTCCTTCCAGCTCCAGCCAGCTCCTTCCAGCTCCTGCCAGCTCCATCCAGCTCCTTCCAGCTCCAGTCAGCTCCTGCCAGCTCCTGCCAGCTCCAGCCAGCTCCTTCCAGCTCCTGCCAGCTCCTTCCAGCTCCAGCCAGCTCCTTCTGTCTCCTTCCAGCTCCTTCTGTCTCCTTCCAGCTCCAGCCAGCTCCTTCTGTCTCCTTCCAGCTCCAGCCAGCTCCTTCCAGCTCCTTCCAGCTCCATCCAGCTCCTTCCAGCTCCTTCCAGCTCAAGCCAGCTTCTTCCAGCTCCAGCCAGCTCCTTCCAGCTCCTGCCAGCTCCTTCCAGCTTCAGCCAGCTCCTTCCCACTCCAGCCAGCTCCTGCCAGCTCCTTCTAGCTCCTTCCCACTCCAGCCAGCTCCTGCCAGCTCCTTCTAGCTCCTTCCAGCTCCAGCCAGCTCCTTCCATCTCCTTCCATCTCCGTCCAGTTCCTTTTATCTCCTTCCAGCTCCAGCCAGCTTCATCCAGCTCCAGCCAGCTCCTTCCAGCTCCTCCCAGCTCCTTCCAGCTCCTTCCAGCTCCAGCCAGCTCCTGCCAGCTCCTTCTAGCTCCTTCCAGCTCCAGCCAGCTCCTTCGAACTCCAGCCAGCTTCTTCCAGCTCCTTCCAGCTCCTTCCAGCTCCTTCCAGCTCCAGCCTGCTCCAGCCAGCTCCTTCCAGCTCCTTCCAGCTCCTTCCAGCTCCAGCCAGCTCCAGCCAGCTCCTTCCATCTCCGTCCAGCTCCTTTCTGCTTCCTCCAGCTCCATCCATCTCCATCCAGCTCCTTCCAGCTCCTTCTGTCTTTGCCATCCAGCTCCTTCCAGCTCCTTCCAGGTCCTTCCACCTTCTCCATCCACCTCCATCCATGATCTCCATCCATCCTCTCCATCCACCCATCTCCACCCATCTCCATCCTTCTCCATCCACCCATCTCCACCCATCTCCACCCATCTCCACCCATCTCCATCCTTCTCCATCCTTCTCCTTCCATCTTCTTCATCCATCTCCATCCATGATCTCCATCCATCCTCTCCATCCACCCATCTCCATCCATCTCCATCCTTCTCCATCCACCCATCTCCACCCATCTCCACCCATCTCCACCCATCTCCACCCATCTCCATCCTTCTCCATCCACCCATCTCCACCCATCTCCACCCATCTCCATCCATCTCCATCCTTCTCCATCCTTCTCCTTCCATCTTCTTCATCCATCTCCATCCATGATCTCCATCCATCCTCTCCATCCATCCATCTCCATCCATCTCCATCCATCCCTCTCCATCCCTCTCCATCCCTCTCCATCCATCTCCATCCATCTCCACCCTACTCCATCCTTCTCCATCCTTCTCTTTCCATCTTCTTCATCCATCTCCATCCCTCTCCATCCATCTCCATCTTCTCCATCCCTTCCCCCACCTCCATCCCTCCCCCTTCCATCCCCTCCCTCCCTCCTCCCTCTCAGCCCACGGCTCTGTGCCCCCCACGCGTCCCCAGCCCCTTCCCTCTCCCTCCTCAGCCTCTTCTCGCGGGTGAACGAGGAGCAGCTCCTCTCTAGCGCCACCTTCCGGCGCCTGCTGGCACTGCTGGACAACTACGAGGCGCTGCCAGGGCACAACGAGACGGTGACGGCGCAGGAGGAGGAGGAGGAGGAAGCCTTCCTCGAGGCTGTCTTCCAGACCCCAGTCATGGCCACGCTGAGCGACTTCTTCCTGGCCAAGGGTGAGGGGGAAGAGGAGGGTCAGGGAGTGGGGGTGGCTGTCCCCATGTCCTCCCGTCCCCATGTCCTCCTGTCCCCAAGGACCTCCTGTCCCCATGTGCTGCTGTCCCCATGTGCTGCTGTCCCCATGGATCTCCTGTCCCCAAGGACCTCCTGTCCCCATGTGCTGCTGTCCCCATGGATCTCCTGTCCCCATGTGCTGCTGTCCCCATGGATCTCCTGTCCCCAAGGACCTCCTGTCCCCATGTGCTGCTGTCCCCATGGATCTCCTGTCCCCATGTCCTCCTGACCCCATGTGTTGGGGTCCCCATGTCCTCCTGTCCCCATGTCCTTCTATCCCCATGTCCTCCTGTCCCATGTCCTCCTGTCCCCATGTGCTGCTGTCCCCATGTCCTCCTGTCCCCATGGATCTCCTGTCCCCATGTGCTGCTGTCCCCATGGATCTCCTGTCCCCAAGGACCTCCTGTCCCCATGTCCTCCTGTCCCCATGTCCTCCTGTCCCCATGTCCTCCTGTCCCTAAGGACCTCCTGTCCCCATGTGCTGCTGTCCCCATGTGTTGGGGTCCCCATGGACCTCCTGTCCCCATGCCCTTCTATCCCTATGTCCTCCTGTCCCCATGTCCTCCTGTCCCCAAGGACCTCCTGTCCCCATGTGCTGCTGTCCCCATGGATCTCCTGTCCCCATGTCCTCCTGTCCCCAAGGACCTCCTGTCCCCATGTGCTGCTGTCCCCATGTGCTGCTGTCCCCATGGATCTCCTGTCCCCAAGGACCTCCTGTCCCCATGTGCTGCTGTCCCCATGGATCTCCTGTCCCCATGTGCTGCTGTCCCCATGGATCTCCTGTCCCCAAGGACCTCCTGTCCCCATGTGCTGCTGTCCCCATGGATCTCCTGTCCCCATGTCCTCCTGACCCCATGTGTTGGGGTCCCCATGTCCTCCTGTCCCCATGTCCTTCTATCCCCATGTCCTCCTGTCCCATGTCCTCCTGTCCCCATGTGCTGCTGTCCCCATGTCCTCCTGTCCCCATGGATCTCCTGTCCCCATGTGCTGCTGTCCCCATGGATCTCCTGTCCCCAAGGACCTCCTGTCCCCATGTCCTCCTGTCCCCATGTCCTCCTGTCCCCATGTCCTCCTGTCCCTAAGGACCTCCTGTCCCCATGTGCTGCTGTCCCCATGTGTTGGGGTCCCCATGGACCTCCTGTCCCCATGCCCTTCTATCCCTATGTCCTCCTGTCCCCATGTCCTCCTGTCCCCAAGGACCTCCTGTCCCCATGTGCTGCTGTCCCCATGGATCTCCTGTCCCCATGTCCTCCTGTCCCCATGGATCTCCTGACCCCATGTGTTGGGGTCCCCATGGACCTCCTGTCCCCATGTCCTTCTATCCCCATGTCCTCCTGTCCCATGTCCTCCTGTCCCCATGTCCTCCTGTCCCCATGTGTTGGGGTCCCCATGGATCTCCTGTCCCCAAGGACCTCCTGTCCCCACGTCCTTCTGTCCCATGTCCTCCTGTCCCCATGTCCTCCTGTCCCCATGTGCTGCTGTCCCCATGTCCTCCTGTCCCCATGTCCTTCTGTCCCATGTCCTCCTGTCCCCATGTCCTCCTGTCCCCATGTGCTGCTGTCCCCATGTCCTCCTGTCCCCATGTCCTCCTGTCCCCATGTCCTCCTGTCCCATGTCCTCCTGTCCCCATGTCCTCCTGTCCCCATGTGCTCCTGTCCCCATGTCCTCCTGTCCCCATGTCCTTCTGTCCCCATGTGCTGCTGTCCCATGTCCTTCTGTCCCCATGTCCTTCTGTCCCCATGTCCTCCTGTCCCATGTCCTCCTGTCCCCATGTCCTTCTGTCCCCATGTGCTGCTGTCCCCATGTCCTCCTGTCCCCATGTCCTCCTGTCCCCATGTCCTCCTGTCCCCACGTCCTCCTGTCCCCATGTCCTTCTGTCCCCATGTCCTCCTGTCCCCATGTCCTCCTGTCCCCATGTGCTGCTGTCCCCATGTCCTCCTGTCCCCATGTCCTCCTGTCCCCACGTCCTCCTGTCCCCATGTCCTTCTGTCCCCATGTCCTCCTGTCCCCATGTCCTCCTGTCCCCATGTGCTGCTGTCCCCATGTCCTCCTGTCCCCATGTCCTCCTGTCCCCATGTGCTGCTGTCCCCATGTCCTCCTGTCCCCATGTCCTCCTGTCCCCACGTCCTCCTGTCCCCATGTCCTTCTGTCCCCATGTCCTTCTGTCCCCACGTCCTCCTGTCCCCATGTCCTTCTGTCCCCATGTCCTTCTGTCCCCATGTCCTCCTGTCCCCATGTGCTGCTGTCCCCATGTCCTTCTGTCCCCATGTCCTTCTGTCCCCATGTCCTCCTGTCCCCATGTGCTGCTGTCCCCAGGGCTGTACCCCTCGGAGGTGGCCTTCAGGGCTGACCTGCGGCAGATGTGGTTTGGGCTCTACTCCCGCTCCGGGGGCAGGGCTCTGGACTCGTCTGGCTTCGAGCATGTCTTCTGCGGTAGGGCAGGCGTGGGACGCCAGGGGGCACTGCTGGGCACAGCTGGCACCGAGCTGGGGGGACACGGAGGGATGGAGCAGGGTGGGACAGCCCCGGTGGGGGTGTGGGAGGCGTTGTGGGGGGGGGGGGGGGGTGGATTGAGGGGCACAAGGGATGGAATGGGGACAGGGAGAACGGAGCTGGGGGGGGACATGGGAGGAAGAGGAGGGATGGAAATGAGGGGACACAAGGGATGGAATGGGGACACCATGGGGACAGGGACAATGGAGCTGGGGGGATGTGGGAGGAAGAGGATGGATGGAGATGAGGGGACACAAGGGATGGAATGGGGACACCCTGGGGACAGGGACAATGGAGCTGGGGGGGATATGGGAGGAAGAGGAGGGATGGAAATGAGGGGACACAAGGGATGGAATGGGGACACCCTGGGGACAGGGAAGGGGGAGCTGGGAGGACACAGTGGAGACAGGACAGGTGGAGCTGGGGGGGACATGGGAGGAAGAGGATGGATGGAAATGAGTGACACAAGGGGATGGAATGGGGACACCCTGGGGACAGGGACAATGGAGCTGGGGGGGACATGGGAGGAAGAGGAGGGATGGAAATGAGGGGACACAAGGAGATGGAATGGGGACACCATGGGGACAAGGACAATGGAGCTGGGGGGGACATGGGAGGAAGAGGAGGGATGGAAATGAGGGGACACAAGGAGATGGAATGGGGACACCATGGGGACAGGGAAGGGGGAGCTGGGGGGACAGGACAGGCGAAGCTGGGGGGGACATGGGAGGAAGAGGAGGGATGGAAATGAGGGGACATAAGGGATGGAATGGGGACACCCTGGGGACAGGGACAATGGAGCTGGGGGGACATGGGAGGAAGAGGAGGGATAGGGACACCCTGGGGACAGGGCTGGTGGGGCTGAGGGGACATGGGAGGAAGAGGATGGATGGAAATGAGAAGACACAAGGGATGGAGTGGGGACACCATGGGGACAGGGACAATGGAGGTGGGGGGACATAGGAGGAAGAGGAGGGATGGGGACACCCTGGGGACAGGGAAGGGGGAGCTGGGAGGACACAGTGGGGACAGGACAGGTGGAGCTGGGGGGATGTGGGAGGAAGAGGAGGGATGGAAATGAGGGGACACAAGGGATGGAATGGGGACACCCTGGGGACAGGGAAGGGGGAGCTGGGAGGACACAGTGGGGACAGGGACAATGGAGCTGGGGGGATGTGGGAGGAAGAGGATGGATGGAAATGAGGGGACACAAGGGATGGAATGGGGACACCATGGGGACAGGGACAATGGAGCTGGGGGGATGTGGGAGGAAGAGGAGGGATGGAAATGAGGGGACACAAGGGATGGAATGGGGACACCCTGGGGACAGAGACAATGGAGCTGGGGGGATGTGGGAGGAAGAGGAGGGATGGAAATGAGGGGACACAAGGGATGGAATGGGGACACCCTGGGGACAGGGAAGGGGGAGCTGGGGGGACAGGACAGGTGAAGCTGGGGGGGACATGGGAGGAAGAGGAGGGATGGAAATGAGGGGACACAAGGAGATGGAATGGGGACACCCTGGGGACAGGGAAGGGGGAGCTGGGGACACGAGGGGACATGGTGGGTGGGGTTGGGGAGGCACAGAGGGGTGAGGATGATGGAGGTAGTGGGGGGACATTGGGGACAGGGAGGATGGAGGTGAGGGGACACAGTGGGGACAGGGCAGATGGAGCTGGGGGCACACGAGGCGTGGGAAGGATGGAGTGGGGACACCCTGGGGACAGGGAAGGAGGAGCTGGGGACACGAGGGGACATGGTGGGTGGGGCTGGGGGGAGGGACACAGTGGGATGAGGATGGTGAAGGTAGTGGGAGGCCGCAAGGGGACGCTGTGGGGCCAGGGAAGGGGGAGCTGGGAGGAGGACTAAAGGGCTGGGGAAGGGGGTGCCAGGGGTGGGTGGGTGGCACTGGTCGTGCCTGGGCAATGCCAGCCTGCCCCTGTGCCAGGGGAGCTGAAGAAGGGGCAGGTGTCTGGGTGCCACAGCTGGGTGCAGCTCTACCTCCTGGAGCGCTCCGGGGAGCTCAACTACCTGAGCTACAGCTACGACGGCCCCGTGAGTGCCACCTGGCAGGGGACAGTGCCACCTGGCAGCGGACAGTGCCACCTGGCAGGGACCTGGCTGCCAGCAGCCCTCAGGGTGCCACCAGCACCTGCCAGGTCCCCAGCCAAGGCTGCTGTTCCCCTGGCCTGTCCCTCAGCTCCTGCTTCCTTTGTCACCATCCTCAAGGTCCCTGCCACTGCCATGTCCCCATGCCCGCTCTTGGCCACCCCCATGCCACCCTCCCTGGCCCCAGGGCTCCTGTGCCACGTCGGCAGTCCCCAACCCCCCCTGCTCACCCCTGTGCCACCCAGAGCTTCCCCACAGCCCTGTCCCCACCGAGGCTCTGCCCAGGTTGTCCACCATGGCCATACCCAGAGGTGACCTTGGTGCCCATGCCCACTGGTGCCCACGCAACACATCCTCCCCACGACTCACCCCCAAGAGTCACCTTTGTGCCCATGCCCATGGGTGCCCACCCAACACATCCTCCCCCACGACTCACTCCCAGGGGTCACCTTGGTGCCCATGCCCAGGGGTGCCCACCCAACACATCCTCCCCCACGACTCACACCCAGGGGTCACCTTGGTGCCCATGCCCAGGGGTGCCCACCCAACACATCCTCCCCCACGACTCACATCCAGGGGTCACCTTGGTGCCCATGCCCAGGGGTGCCCACCCAACACATCCTCCCCCACGACTCACTCCCAGGGGTCACCTTGGTGCCCATGCCCACGGGTGCCCACCCAACACATCCTCCCCCACGACTCACACCCAGGGGTCACCTTGGTGCCCATGCCCAGGGGTGCCCACCCAACACATCCTCCCCCACGACTCACCCCCAGAGGTGACCTTGGTGCCCATGCCCAGGGGTGCCCACCCAACACATCCTCCCCCACGACTCACACCCAGGGGTCACCTTGGTGCCCATGCCCAGGGGTGCCCACCCAACACATCCTCCCCATGACTCACACCCAGGGGTCACCTTGGTGCCCATGCCCAGGGGTGCCCACCCAACACATCCTCCCCCATGACTCACACCCAGGGGTCACCTTGGTGCCCATGCCCATGGCTGCCCACCCAACACATCCTCCCCCACGACTCACACCCAGGGGTGACCTTGGTGCCCATGCCCAGGGGTGCCCACCCAACACATCCTCCCCCACGACTCACCCCCAGAGGTGACCTTGGTGCCCATGCCCACGGCTGCCCACCCAACACTTGCCCTGCCCACAGTGGACCACCTTCCCTGACGTGCTGGCACTGCAGTACCGCTGGAGGGGGCACCTCAAGAGCATTGGCACCACCCTGATGGGTGCCAGCCCTGAGTTCGACCTCGCCCTCTACACCCTCTGCTACAAGACCAGACCTGACCGCCTGTGAGTGGGGGGGGGGGGGGGGGGAGGGGGGGTCCCACGGACGGGGGGGAGGTCGTGGGGGGGGGCACACGGGAGGGGTCATCACCATCCCTTGTCCCCACAGGTGCCACCTCAGCCTGGGGGGCAAAGCTGTCACCATCCAGACCTACTCCTGGGCCAACTCCTTCTATGGGCACAGGCAGCGCTTCGTGGCCACCTCCTACCCTGTCAGCCCCTGAGGGACCCCCCCCGAGAAATAAACCTCTGCTAGGGCCCCCCCCATGGAAATAAACCTCTGCTGGACCCCCCCCCCCCCCCATGAAAATAAACCTCTGCTGGGCCCCCCCCCCAGGGAAATAAACCTCTGCTGGACCCCCCCCCCCCAGGGAAATTAAGCTCTGCTGGGCCCCCCCCCAGGGAAATTAAGCTCTGCTGGACCCCCCCCCCATGGAAATAAACCTCTGCTGGACCCCCCCCCAGGGAAATTAAGCTCTGCTGGGCCCCCCCCCAGGGAAATTAAGCTCTGCTGGGCCCCCCCCCAGGGAAATTAAGCTCTGCTGGGCCCCCCCCAGGGAAATTAAGCTCTGCTGGGCCCCCCCCAGGGAAATAAACCTCTGCTGGACCACCCCCCCCAGGGAAATTAAGCTCTGCTGGGCCCCCCCCCAGGGAAATTAAGCTCTGCTGGGCCCCCCCCCCAGGGAAATTAAGCTCTGCTGGGCCCCCCCCCAGGGAAATTAAGCTCTGCTGGGCCCCCCCCCAGGGAAATAAACCTCTGCTGGACCACCCCCCCCAGGGAAATTAAGCTCTGCTGGGCCCCCCCCCAGGGAAATTAAGCTCTGCTGGACCCCCCCCCAGGGAAATTAAGCTCTGCTGGGCCCCCCCCCAGGGAAATTAAGCTCTGCTGGGCCCCCCCCCCAGGGAAATAAACCTCTGCTGGACCCCCCCATGGAAATTTACCTCTGCTGGACCCCCCCCCAGAGAAATTAAGCTCTGCTGGTCACCCCCCCCCAGGGAAGTTAACCTCTTCTGGATCCCCCCCGGGCAATAAACCCCTGCTGGACCCCCCCAGGGCAATAAGCCTCTGCTGGACCCCCCCCAGTAGCACTGAGGTCAGGGGGCTGGGGATGTCCTCTCCCACCCTGTGCCCCCCCCCAGACCCCCGAGCCCAGGGCAGGCTCCTGCTGGGTCCCTGTGGCCCCAGGGGGGTGCGGATGGCCCCGAGGGTCTCTGTCCCCTCCTGCTGGGGGGGGGGGGTGGCATGGGGGGGGGGGGTGAGGTGTCCCCGGTGGGCATGTGGCTGTGTGGCACAGGGCTGCCAGCGTGCGCCTGGCATGGATGTGGCACTGCACACTTGTCCCTGTCACTGCATATGTGACCTTAGCGTGTCCCTGTCACTGCACACTTGTCCCTGTCACTGCACACATGACCTTAGTGTGTCCCTGTCACTGCATATGTGACCTTAGCATGTCCCTGTCACTGCATATGTGACCTTAGCATGTCCCTATCACTGCACATGTGACCTTAGCGTGTCCCCGTCACTGCATATGTGACCTTAGTGTGTCCCTGTCACTGCATACATGTCCCTAGCGTGTCCCTGTCACTGCACACATGAACTTAGCATGTCCCTGTCACTGCATATGTGACCTCAGCATGTCCCTGTCACTGCATATGTGACCTGAGCATGCCCCTGTCACTGCACACATGACCTTAGCGTGTCCCTGTCACTGCATATGTGACCTTAGCATGTCCCTGTCACTGCATACATGTCCCTAGCGTTTCCCTGTCACTGCATATGTGACCTCAGCATGTCCCTGTCACTGCATATGTGACCTGAGCATGCCCCTGTCACTGCACACATGACCTTAGCGTGTCCCTGTCACTGCATATGTGACCTTAGTGTGTCCCTGTCACTGCATACATGTCCCTAGCGTTTCCCTGTCACTGCACACATGTCCTTAGTGTGTCCCTGTCACTGCATATGTGACCTTAGTGTGTCCCTGTCACTGCACACATGTCCTTAGTGTGTCCCTGTCACTGCATATGTGACCTTAGCATGTCCCTGTCACTGCACACATGACCTTAGCGTGTCCCTGTCACTGTACATGTGACCTTAGTGTGTCCCTGTCACTGCACACTTGTTCCTGTCACTGCACATGTGACCTTGCCATGTCCCTGTCACTGCACTCATGTCCTTAGCGTGTCCCTGCCACTGCACATGTGATCTTAGCATGTCCCTGTCACTGCACACTTGTCCCTGTCACTGCATATGTGACCTTAGTGTGTCCCTGTCACTGCACACATGTCCTTAGCGTGTCCCTGTCACTGCGTATGTGACCTTAGTGTGTCCCTGTCACTGCACACATGACCATGGCATGTCCCTGTCACTGTGCATGTGACCTTAGTGTGTCCCTGTCACTGCATATGTGACCTTAGCATGTCCCTGTCACTGCACACTTGTTCCTGTCACTGCACACGTGACCTTGCCATGTCCCTGTCACTGCATATGTGATCTTAGTGTGTCCCTGTCACTGCACACAGGTCCCTAGCATGTCCCTGTCACTGCACATGTGATCTTAGCGTGTCCCTGTCACTGCACACTTGTCCCTGTCACCGTACATGTGACCTTAGTGTGTCCCTGTCACTGCATACATGTCCCTAGCGTGTCCCTGTCACTGCACACATGAACTTAGCATGTCCCTGTCACTGCACACGTGACCTCAGCATGTCCCTGTCACTGCACACATGACCTTAGCATGTCCCTGTCACTGCATATGTGACCTTAGTGTGTCCCTGTCACTGCACACATGGCCTTAGTGTGTCCCTGTCACTGCATATGTGACCTTAGTGTGTCCCTGTCACTGCACACATGTCCTTAGTGTGTCCCTGTCACTGCACACATGACCTTAGCATGTCCCTATCACTGCATATGTGACCTTAGTGCGTCCCTGTCACTGCACACATGAACTTAGCATGTCCCTGTCACTGCATATGTGACCTTAGTGTGTCCCTGTCACTGCACACATGACCTTAGTGTGTCCCTGTCACTGCATATGTGACCTTAGTGCATCCCTGTCACTGCACACATGAACTTAGCATGTCCCTGTCACTGCATATGTGACCTTAGTGTGTCCCTGTCACTGCACACATGACCTTAGTGTGTCCCTGTCACTGCACACATGACCTTAGCATGTCCCTGTCACTGCATATGTGACCTTAGTGTGTCCCTGTCACGCACACATGCCCTTAGCGTGTCCCTGTCACTGCATATGTGACCTCAGCATGTCTCTGTCACTGCACACATGTCCTTAGTGTGTCCCTGTCACTGCACACATGACCTTAGCATGTCCCTGTCACTGCATATGTGACCTTAGTATGTCCCTGTCACTGCACACTTGTTCCTGTCACTGCACACGTGACCTTGCCATGTCCCTGTCACTGCACACATGTCCTTAGTGTGTCCCTGTCACTGCACACATGTCCTTAGTGTGTCTCTGTCACTGCACACATGTCCTTAGCATGTCCCTGTCACCGCACGTCCATCCCCAGCCTGCCTGCCGGGGGCTGCCCACCCCAGTGCCCTGCCACGTCCCCACCCACCCCCTGGCTGCGTGTGCCCATCCCTGGCAGGTGCCCGCAGCTGAGCGTCCTTCCCCCTCCCCCCGTGCCCACGGCCGTGTCCCCACGGCGCCGCCGGGCTGGGTCACCCTGCGTGTCCCGGCGTGTCCCGGCGTGTCCCTGCCCGTCCCAGCCACCCCACGCCGCCGTCACTCGTGGGGTTCCCAGGCCCAGCCCTGCCCCAGCGCCGTGACGCCAGCCCAGGAAGCGAGGCCAGGGCCGGATGAAGCCGGGGAGGGGTGGGGGTGGGGGAGGGGGACCCGAGGGTGAGCGGGGCCGAGCCATGAAGCTGGCACCCCGAGGGCACCCCGCGGCCACCTAAGGGTGCCATGAGCCAGCCCCGGCAGCAGGCGCTGGCTGCCATCCGCGCCGAGGTGAAGCGGCACGAAGGGGCCAAGAGGCATCTGAACCGCCTGGTGCGGCTGGTGGAGACCCTGCCCGACCCCCGCCTGCGGGCAAGCCTGGGGGCATCGCTGGCTGCCCTGCAAGGTACCGGGCACGGAGGGCACGGAGGGCACGGGGAGGGAGGGAGTGGACAGGCGGAGGGGTGGGCAGAGAGCTGGAAGGATGGACGGGAGGAGAAGGGATGGAGAGGTGGGGGGAGAGGGGGATGGGTGGGGGAGGAGGGATGGAGGCACGGAGGGAGGGGTGGATAGGTGGGTGGGTGGGGGGAGGGATGGGTGGAGGGGTGGAGGGAGAAGGGGATGGGTGGGAAGAAGGAGGGAGGGAGAGGTGGATGGGTGGGCAAGAGAGATGGAAGGGTGGGAGGAGAGATGGAGGGAGGGAGAGGGGAAGGAGGGAGAGAGGGAGGGAGGGACAGGTGCAGGGATAGCTGGAGGGAGGGAGAGAGGGAGGGAGGGACAGAGAGGTGGAAGGATGGATGCAGGGATGGATGGAGAGATGGAGGGGTGGAGGGAGAGGGGGTAGGGATGGGTGGAGGGGTGGAGGGAGAAGGGGGTGGGTGGGAAGAAGGAGGGAGGGAGAGGTGGATGGGTGGGCAAGAAAGATGGAAGGGTGGATGGAGAGGTGGAGGGAGGGAGAGGGGGATGGGTGGGGGGAAGGAGGGAGAGAGGGAGGGAGGGACAGGTGCAGGGATAGCTGGAGGGAGGGAGGGATGGACAGAGAGGTGGAAGGATGGGTGCAGGGATGGATGGAGAGATGGAGGGGTGGAGGGAGAGGGGATTGGGTGGGAGGAAGGAGGGAGGGAGAGGTGGATGTGTTGGCAAGAGAGATGGAAGGGTGGGAGGAGAGATGGAGAGAGGGAGGGGAGATTGGGTCAGGGGAGGGAGAGAGGGATGGAGGGAGGGATGGACAGGTGGATGGGTGGATGGACAGAGGGGTGGAAGGAGGGATGTGGGGATGGATGGAGAGGTGGAGGGAGAGTGGGATGGGTTGGAGGAAGGAGGGAGAGAGGGAAGGAGGGACAGGTGGATGGGTGGGCAAGAGAGATGGAAGGATTGATAGAGAGATGGAGGGAGGGACAGGCAGGGGGGCAGAGGGATGGAGGGACAGGTGCAGGGATAGCTGGAGGGAGGGAGGGGTGGAGAGAGGTGGAAGGATGGGTGCAGGGATGGATGGATGGAGAGATGGAGGGAGGGGGGATGGGTCAGGGGAGGGAGGGATGGAGGGAGGGATGGACAGGCGGATGGGTGGATGGACAGAGGGGTGGAAGGAGGGACGTGAGGATGGATGGAGAGGTGGAGGGGTGGAGGGAGGGAAAGAGAGGCGGGGGGGGGACAGAGGGAGATGGAAGGATGTGTGGAGTGGTGGATGGGAGCTGGGGGGAGGGAGGGGGTGGAGAGGTGCAGGGTAGCTGGAGGGAGGGAAGGACAGGACGAGGCATGGGACGGCCGGGGGGGGGCGGCTGGGCAGAGGTGGGGGGGGTGGGGAACGGTGGGTGGGCAGAGGGGTGGAGGAGGGGCAGGTGGCTGGGGAGAGGGACAGGCGGCAGGAGGGACGGACGGGAGGACAGGAGGCCGGGGAGGGGGCTGGAGAGAGGGGCAGAGGGATGGGGGGGCAGGGGGTGTCTGGACGGACAGACGGACAGGCGGAGGGGTGGAAGCGGCGGGGGGGGGGGGCAGATGGATGGGCAGAGACAGGAGATGATGTTGGTGCTCCCTGGCCCTCTCCACACACCCAGCGCTGGTGCCCACCGGTGCCCACCGGTGCCCACCGGTGCCCGCGGCCCAACCGGGGAGGTTCTGCCTTAGCTCAAGGAGGGGTCCCTGTGCCCCCCCCCCCCCCCCAACATCCAACCCCCAAACCGTGGGGCACTGGTACCTGGCACACCCCAGAGGCTGAGGCTGTGCCAGGGCGCAGCTGTGCCCAGCAGCAGCATGGCACAGTGGGGATCCATCTGCGGGACACGGCGTGGGGGGGCTGTGGGGGGGGCTGGCAGCGCCCCCCTGGCACGGCGCTGCTGGGGGCGGTTTCCGCTGCTGCAGCCCTGCCGCTGCGGTCGCTGACGTTGCCACTTCCTCATCCCCGGCGGTCGCCAAAGGGGGGGGGGGCCCTGTTGCCATCGTGGGGCCCCCCCCTAGTTTCTGGGGGCTCCCAGAGGGGTCTAAGGGGTAGCGCTCCCACCCCACGGCCCCCACCCTGGAGTGGGTGTCTGGTGCGATGGCATCACTAAGGGGCACGGGGGGCAGTGTAGTGCTCACTCCCCCCCCCCCCCCAAACACGCACACCTAATGCTGAACCCCCGCATCCCTCTGCCCCCCCCCACCGTGCGCTGGCATCTCCCCAGTGGTTGCCATGGCAACGGGAAGCAGGGGGAGGCCTTGTTGCTAAGCGCCCAAAAAGTGATACCCGCGGCTGGCACCGATGGGGGACACACACAGAGCGCCCCCCCCCCCCCCCCCCCTCCCCCCCGGTGCTCCCCAGAGCCCAGCTCCTTCCCTGGGGGTGCCCTCACCCCCGAGGCTGTGCCCACCCCTCTGCTGCCAGCCTTCCAGCGCCTGGCGGGGCACTGAGGGCACCTGCAGGGCATGGACTGGGACGTGGCTGTCTGGGGTGTGGGTGAGACCCTGCGTGACCCCCCCCAACCCCCCCATAGCACAGGGCACGGTGCCACCGCACCCACCTCCAGCCCGGGGGCTGCCAGTGGGCACTGTGCTGCGCTGGTATGGGGGCTGCGTTGGCACAAGGGAGGGGTGAGGCTCTCCCCAGGCTGGCACAGGGACAGGGTCTGGCCAGCAGCAAAGTGTCATCGCCAGGGTCAGTGTGTGCCAGCCTCGGGGTCAATGTGCCAGCGCCGGGGTCAGTGTGCCAGCCTCGGGGTCAGTGTGCCAGCCCCGGGGCCAGTGTGCCAGCCTCGGGGCCACTGCGCCAGCCCCGGGGGCACAGAGCTGGGTGCCAGGGAGGGACAAGGCGGCGCTTAGGGGGTGCCACCTCCCTCGTCGGCTGGTGCCGGGTGGGGGGTGTGGGGTGTGTGTGCCACGCGTGATGCCTCACTGGGGCCCGTGGGCGCGTTGCTGGGACGACGTGCCAGGCTCCGTCACGACACGGGAGACGTGCCAGCTGCCGGGGAGCAGCGCGGGGGGGATGGCACCCCCCCCCCCCGCCCCATCCCCACTGCCACTCGTGTCCTCTCTGCACTGGGCAACCCTGGCCCACGGCGGGTGCCCAGGGCTGGGTCTCGCACCCATTTGCTGGGCACCCTAGGGTGGGGGGAGGGTTGGGGGGTGCTGTGCCCCCCAAGGGCCGTGTTTGCCCCCATGTCTTGTCCCCAGATGCCACATCTGTCCCTTGGCACCGCATCTGTCCCTTGGCACCGCGTCTGTCCCCATGCCCTCTGCCCGTCCCCGAGCCCTGCGTGTCCCTCCCACGGCCGTGCCACGGGGACGCTGGTGGCAGCCTGGGATAGCCGTGGGCGGGGGGAGGTTGGCACAAGCTTGGGGAGGTGCCCGGGCATGGTGGCGACAGCCAAGCCCGGGTGGCACCGCGAGTCAGTCCCCATCGCCAGCTCCGCCGTTGCCGTGGCAACGGGATGCGGAGGGTGCCCAAAATGCGGGAGAACAGCAGGCTGGGTGCCCCCCCCCCGCCCCCCCATGGCCCCCCGCAGCCTCTCCATGGTCCCCACCGTGCCCCCCCAGCCCCCCCCACATGCCTGCCGCAGGCCCCCCCCCGAGGTCCTCCACACCTTCTACGGTCCCCACTGCCACCTCTGTCCCCTCGACCCTTTCGCCCCCCCCTCCCCCCCCCCCCCAGTGATGCCCTGAGGGAGTGGAGGGGGTAACCTGGGGGGGGGGGATCGCAGGGTTGGGGGGCGCAAGCGGGACCGAGGTGGGGGGGGAGAGCCTTGGGGGGGGCTTCGGAGCGGGTGGAGGCTTCGGGTGCGGGGGGGTAGGGGGAGGCCAAAGGGTGCGGGGGGGACCGGGGGGGGCGGCAGAGTGTGTGTGGGGGGGCAGGGCTGAATCCGAGCCGCGTAGGCAGGTGCCAGGGCCGGGGGGGGGGGGGGTCGGCATCTCTCGCGCCTGCCCGGTAGCGGCGGGGCCGCCGCCCGCCCCCCCCCCCTCCCCGGCCCCGGGAGCGGCGCATGGCGGAGAACGGCGGCCCCGGCCCCCCCCAGGCCGCTCAGGGCCCCCCCAAGCCGGGTCCCGGCACCCCCCCGCTGCTGCCAAGGACGAGCTCGTCGGGGCGCTGCCGTGAGCCCCCGCTTCGGGGGGATCCCGGGCATGGCCCCCCCTGCCCCATAACCCTCACCCCCCCCTAACCCCCTTTTCCCCACAGCCCCCCCCCATTCCCCTCACCCCCACCCCCAGTCCACCCCTCCCAGCCCTCCTCACCTCACAACCCCTCCCATTTCCCCCCAGACCCCCCCCAATCCCCACCCTCGCCGCCCCCCCCCCCCCCCCCCGGCTCCAACCCCCAAATCCTTCCATCTCCCCCCCGCCAGCGCTGGGGAGGGGGCAGCGGGAGAAGCCCCCCCCCATGATGCCCCCCGCTCGCTAAACGGGGAGGAGGGGGAGGAGGAGGAGGAGGGGGGCAGGAGGGTAACGGGCTTGGGGGGGGGGAGGCGGCCCCGGTCCCGGCGGAGCTTCGCGGGAGGGGGGGGGGGGTGGGGGGGGTGTGAGTGTATTTGGGAGCAGGGAGGGGGGGGGCTCGGTGGTGCCAACCCCTCCGGGGGCGGGCGAGCGGGGCCGGCTTCGGGGAGGCAGGGCCGGGGGTGGGGACCGCACCGAGCATCCTCCCGGCACCGGCGGCGGCGGCGGCGGCGGCACCGGAGAGGGGAGGGCAAAAAAAAAGAGAGAGAAAGAGAGAGGGGAGGAGGAGGAGGAGGAGGAGGAGGAGGAGGGGGGGGGCAAGGAGGGGCTGCGGGGGTGGGGGTGGGGGGTCTGCCCCTGCCCGCACCCATGAGCAGGACCACCGGCCTCCAGCGCCGGACCACCTACCTCATCTCCCTCACCCTGGTCAAGCTCGAGTCGGTGGCAGCCCCGGGGGACGCGGAGCAGCCTGCGGCGGGGGCGGGAGGGACTGGCGATGGAACCCCCCCGGCTCCGGCGGGGTCGGCGGCGGCGGCGGCGGCGGCAGAGCTTTCCCGAGCCGAGGACCCCGGCGGTGGCCGAGCCCGGAGGCCCGAGCGGCTGTTCCAGCGCCAGGACGCTCTCTGGATAAGTACCCCCGGCCCCGCCGACCCCCCGCCGCTCCCCGGTAGCCCCCGGACCCTTAGCAGCCCCACTCCCGGGGCGGGTCCCTCCCGCTCGGTTCAAGCCCGAAGCGGCTATGGCCCTCACCATCCCCGGTCAGCCGCCGCCGGCGGACCCCCCGCCGTACCCCCCAAACCCGACCCAGCCTTGGTGCCCCCTCCTCCTCCTCCTCCTCCTCCTCCCGCCGTGCCCCCCAAACCCGACCCGGCCTCGCTGCCACCCCCCCCTGCCGTGCCCCCTAAACCCGACCCGGCCTCCTTGCCCTCCCCCGCCGCCGTGCCCCCTCCTAAACCCGAGCCGCCCTCGCTGCCGCCCCCCCGCCGTGCCCCCCAAACCCGACCCCTCCTTGCTGCCCCCCAAACCAGAGTCTCTCGCCCGGGGTGCCAAGGGCACCTTGGAGCCACCGGGGGAAGGGGGTCGGTCGCCCCCGGAGTGCCCCCAACCCGCAGCCGCCCCCCGCCGCCCGCTGCTGTGCCAGGCGAGCTGGGCTCACCCAGAGGCTCCCCCGGACGGGGCACGACCCCCGCTGCAGCCGGTGCCCACCGTGTCCTCCCCGCATCCATCCGCGGGCGCTCGCCGGCTGCGCCTGGCAGGTGCCAAACCCAGCAAGACGGTGACCACCAGCGGGGCCAAGCCTGGCAAAGGTGCCCCCAAAACCGTGGGCACTCGACTGTCCTGGCCCGAGGGCGAAGGCAAGAGCCGCCCCAAAGCCGGGGGCAAAGCGGGCACCGAGGCGGGTGCCAGGCAGCCTGCCCGGGCTCGGCTCTCCCCGCACAAGGGCAAAAGCAAGACCCTGGATTACAGCGACCTGCAGCCGGGGGGGTTGGCACCTGTGCCCCCCGCCACGGAAACGGGGCTGAAGCGGGGGCGGGAGGGGGGCAGAGCCTCCACCCGCGACCGCAAGATGCTTAAGTTCATCAGTGGCATCTTCACCAAGAGCCCTGCTGCCACCCCCACCCACCCCGCGCCAGCCTGGGCACCCCCTGGCACCGACCCGGCCCAAGGGGCATCCCCCCGTGAGTACCAGGCTGTGTTTGGTGGTGGCCCGGGGGGGGCAGCGTGGCCGTGGAGGGCACTGGGCTGTGCCTTGGTTTTGCCTGTACCCGCCGGAGACCTGGGCACGGGAGGGATGGGGGTGGGCACCGCAGGGCACCCGCGGCCGTATGCCAGCTGTGCCATGGGGTGCTGTTGGGTCGTGGGGTGTTGGACCGTGGGGCATTGTTGGGCTGTGTCTTGGTTTCACCCATACCCACCAGAGAGCTGGGCACAGGAGGGATGTGGGTGGGCACCGCAGGGCACCCACGGCCATGCGTTGGCAGTGTCCTGTGCCATGGGGCAGTGAGTTGGGCACTGTAGGGCCATGAGGTGTTGTTGGGTCATGCCTTAGATTGTCCTTGGCATCCATTGGAGGCCTGGGCACAGGAGGGATGAGGATGGGCACCACTCTATTGTGCCATGGGTCGCTGTGCCATGGGGCATTGGGTTGTGGGAGGTTGTTGGGCCCTGCCTCAGGGGCATGGGCTAGATCTAGGTGGGCACTGCTGGGCACCCATGTCCCCGTGCCAGCTGAGCCCTGGGCACTGGGTTGTGGGGCATCATTGAGCTGTGCCTCAGTTTCCCTCCAATATCCACCAGTGACCTGGGTATGAGATGGGTGCAGGGGGACACTGGTGGGCACCTGCAGCCACATGCTGGTTGTGCTGTGTGCCACTGTGCCATGGGTTGCAGTGCCACGGGGCACTGATGGGCTGTGGGCTGCTGTGCCATGGGGCACTGTTGGGCTGTGCCTCAGTTTCCCTCATACCCACTGGAGACCTGGGTGCAGGATGGATGTGAGTGGGCACCAGCGGGCACCTGCATCCATCTGGGCATAGGAGGGCACCGCTGGGCACCGCTGGGCATCTGTGGCCACACATTGGCAGTGCCATGGGGCATTGGGCTGTGGGGCAGTGTTGTGCCATGGGGCATGTTTGGGCTGTGCAGGGGCTGATGGTGGCATGGAGGACTCTGGCACCAGTGAGTGGGCACTGCCAGACTCCTAGGCCCACTCGCCAGCTGTGCCCGTGGGGGCTGTCACCCACGTTGGGTGGAAGGAGCCAGCTGTGCCCCACAGCTGGGGGGCACTGCTTGGTGCTGGGGCACATGAGGGGCTGGTTGAGACCCACTGGGCAGGGCCACCCAGCGCCCTTCCCTCCCTCTGCCCTGCTGCCAGTCTTGACCCATCACACCTCTGGGTTGTGTGGGCAGCGTCTGCCAGGGCTCCGGGGGTGGCACCGGGGACAGCCGTGGGTGGCAACTCAGGTGACAGGCAGTGCCACTGACCCCTCACCTGCTGTGCCCCATGGGTGGCATGAGGGAAACTGAGGCCCAGGAGGGGGCATCCTCTGATTTGGTTTCCTCCTCTTGTGGCACAGGAGCTGAGGTGCCTGAGGGGGACTGGAGGTGCCAGGCAGGGAGCAGAGGGGGCACTGGCAACGTCCTTGTGCCACACTGTGTGCTTGTGCCAGGTTCAGGCCCTCATGCTCCATGTGCTGGTGGCTGCCATGTTCTCGTGCACTGTGCCCATCCTGCCTTCATGCCCATCATGTGCCAAGCTGTGTTCTTGTGCCATGTTGCACGCTGGTGCCATGCCATTCCCTGGTGCCCATCGCCTCTCTGTGCCACTCCACACCCTTGTGCCACTCTGCAATGTGCCACGTCCATTGTGTTCCTGCTCCTGCTGTGTGCCACATCATGTACTTGTGCCATGTTGTCTGCTGATGCCCACTGTGTTCTGGTGCCCATTGTATCTCTGTGCCATGCTACATGCTGCCATGCCTGCCATGCTGTGAGCCATATCCCCCTCATCCTCGTGCCCATTGTGTGCCAGTCTGTGTCCTTGTGCACTTCAAGCCCTGGAATCCCTTGTGCCATATCCTCATGCCATGCTGCACCCTGGTGCCCATTATGTCCCCATGCCACACCACATCCTTGTGCCATGCTGATTCCTGGTGCCTATCACATCCTGATGCCATCTTCTCCTGATGCCCATCATGTCCCCATGCCACTTCGTGTCCTTGTGCCATGCTGCATCCTGGTACCTATCACATCTTGATGCCCATCTTCTCCTGATGCCCATCATGTCCCCATGCCACTTTGTATCCTTGTGCCATGCTGCATCCTGGTACCTATCACATCCTGATGCCATCTTCTCCTGATGCCCATCATGTCCCCATGCCACTTTGTATCCTTGTGCCATGCTGCATCCTGGTACCTATCACATCTTGATGCCATCTTCTCCTGATGCCCATCATGTCCCCATGCCACTTTGTGTCCTTGTGCCATGCTGCATCCTGGTACCTATCACATCCTGATGCCATCTTCTCCTGATGCCCATCATGTCCCCATGCCACTTTGTATCCTTGTGCCATGCTGCATCCTGGTTCCTATCACATCCTGATGCCCATCTTCTACTGATGCCCATCATGTCCCCATGCCTCTTCATGTCCTTGTGCCATGCTGCATCCTGGTACCTATCACATCCTGATGCCCATCTTCTCCCAGTGCCCATCATGTCCCCATGCCACTTCGTGTCCTTATGCCATGCTGCATCCTGGTTCCTATCACATCCTGATGCCCATCTTCTACTGATGCCCATCATGTCCCCATGCCTCTTCATGTCCTTGTGCCATGCTGCATCCTGGTACCTATCACATCCTGATGCCCATCTTCTCCTGATGCCCATAATGTCCCCATGGCACTTTGTATCCTTGTGCCATGCTGCATCCTGGTACCTGTCACATCCTGATGCCATCTTCTCCTGATGTCCATCTTCTCCCAGTGCCCATCACATCCTCCTGCCATGCTTCACCCTCATGCCTACTGTGTCCTGGTGCCCACAGGGAGGGGGGGGTCCCGTGGCACCGTGTGCCCATCCCCACCACCTGGCGTCACCACGTCCCTGCCGCCGCCGCCCCCAGTGCGGTGCCGTTGCCTGGTGACAGCTCCTGGCTGCCCACGCAAGATGCTGCCAGTGGTGCTGCTGCAGGGCTGGGGGTGGCTGTACCCCGGCCCAGGCTGGGGTGCCAGGGGTGCCAGGGGTGCCTGGGCATGGTCTCACTCATCTCCTCCCTGCAGAGGCCTTGGTCAACAGCCAGGAATGGACCCTGGGCCGCTCCGTCCCCGAGATCCGCCTGGTGGGTACCACCTGCCTGTGCCCCTGCCCTGTGCCCTCCGCTCCTTGGCCACCCTCATGCCCTCTCTGCCCCCTCCCCAGGGCATCCTGGGCAGCAGCAAGAGTGGAAAGTCTGCCCTCGTCCACCGCTTCCTCACCGGCTCCTACGTGGGCATGGAGCCCACCGAGAGTGAGTGCCAGGGGGATGGGCATGGCCATGGGGCTTGGCATGGCTGTGGGCATGGAACTGTCCATGGTGCTGGGCATGGCCCAGTGTTGACCATGGGGAATGGTCACAGAGATGGCCATGGGAATGGGCATGGCTGTAGGGTTGGGCATGGCTATGGGCACGGGCATGGAGGTGTCCATGATGTTGGGCATGGCCATGGGGGGGGACAAGGTAATGAGGACAGACAAGGGCACAGTGCTGGGCATGGGCATGGGAGTGGGCAAAGTTGTAGGGTCAGTCAAGGTTAGGGGTACAGGTAAGGTCATGGTGCTGGGCATGGCTGTAGGATGGGCAAGTCCATGGTGCTGGGCACGGGCATGGGCATGGGGCTGACAAGGCTGTAGTGCTGGGCATGGCTGCAGGATGGTGCTGGGCATGGCTGTGGGGTGGACAAGGCCATGGTGCTGGGCATGACTGTGTGATGGGCATGGCTGTAGGATGGGCATGACTGTGGAATGGGCAAGGGCATGGTGCTGGGTATGGCTGTGGGATGGGCACAGCTGTGGGATGGGCAAGGGCATGGTGCTGGGCATGGTTGTGGGATGGGCACAGCTGTGGGATGGGCAAGGGCTTGGTGCTGGGCATGGCTGCGGGATGGGCATGGCTGTGGGATGGGCAAGGGCGTGGTACTGGGCATGGCTGTGGGATGGGCATAGCTGTGGGATGGGCAAGGGCAGAGTGCTGGGCATGACTGTGGGATGGGCATGGCTGTGGGATGGGCAAGGGCACGGCGCTGGGCACGGCCGTGGGTGAGGCCCAGCGCCAGGTCCCTGCCCCCTGCAGGTGGGCAGTTCAAGCGCGAGGTGACGGTGGATGGGCAGAGCCACCTGCTGCTCATCCGGGAGGAAGGCGGTGCCCCCGATGCCAAGGTCGGTGGGGTCTGGGGGGGCAGGGCAGGGGCCAGGCTGGGCTGGTGCCAAGCTCTGATGCCCATCCTCCCTCCCTCCCTCCCCAGTTTGCCAGCTGGGCAGACGCTGTCATCTTCGTCTTCAGCCTGGAGAACGAGAGCAGCTTCCAGGAGGTGACCCAGCTGCATGCCCTGCTCAGCGGCTACCGCGCTGCCAGCGAGGTGGCCCTGGCACTGGTGGGCACCCAAGGTGAGCTGGTGGTGGTGATGGGGGGGGTTGTGGAACCCACGTTGTGGAGAGGGGAACGGGGAGAGGGCAGTGCCCACCTCACTGCCCTGCTGCCCCCCAGACAAGATCAGCTCCTCCAACCCGCGGGTGGTCGAGGATGCCCGGGCACAGGCGCTCTGCGGGCACATGAAGCGCTGCCTCTACTACGAGACCTGTGCCACCTACGGCCTCAACGTCGACAGAGTCTTCACTGAGGGTTGGCACAGTGGGGCTGGGCTGGTGGTGGGCTGGGGCTGGCGTGGGGTGGGAGGTGGTGGGCAAGGAGGGCAGAGGCCATGGGCAGTGTGGGGTGGGAGGTGGTGGGCAAGGAGGGCAGAGGCCATGGGCAGTGTGGGGTGGGAGGCGGTGGGCAAGGAGGGCAGAGGCCATGGGCAGTGTGGGGTGGGAGGTGGTGGCCAAGGAGGACAGAGGCCATGGGCAGTGTGGGGTGGGAGGTGGTGGGCAAGGAGGGCAGAGGCCATGGGCAGTGTGGGGTGGGAGGTGGTGGGCAAGGAGGGCAGAGGCCATGGGCACTGTGGGTGGGAGGTGATGGGCAAGGAGGGCAGAGGCCATGGGCAGTGTGGGGTGGGAGGTGGTGGGCAAGGAGGGCAGAGGCCATGGGCAGTGTGGGGTGGTGACTGCACTGTGGTGGGATGGGCACTGATGAGCAGCTATGCCAGCGGGCATGGGCAGTGAGGATTTGGGCCGCGGGGGGGTGGCATGGGGGCAGAGTGGCACAGGACCCATGGAGTTGCCCTCCCTGGAGCTGTTTGGCTGAGGAGCTCAGGGCTGTGGGCTCAGAGCTGTGCCCAAGGAGCTGCTGGGTGGACTTGAGCCCCTCCAGGGCGCTGTGGGCTTCACCTAGGCTGGGTGGGCTGGGGACAGTGCCCGAGGGCATCCCAGGGGGTGGGTGGCACAGCCTGGCTGACGCAGGGCTCCTGGCACAGTTGCCCAGAAGGTGGTGGCTCTGAAGAAGCAGCAGCAGCTGATGGCATCCTGCAAGTCCCTGCCCAGCACCCCCAGCCACTCGGCTGCATCCACCCCCGTGGGTGGCATCCACACTGGCCAGGTACCCCCCACCCCGTGCTCCCCCTGCCCTGGCTGGGTGCTGCCCTGCGGGCAGGCGACAGCGGTGCCAGGCTTAGCCTCCTGCCCCCTCCCAGGCCAGCAACGGAGGCCACACCAGCGACTACTCCTCCTCGCTGCCCTCCACCCCCAACGTCAGCCACCGGGAGCTGCGCAGCGAGACCCCGGCCCCGCTGGGCACACCCAGCTCCCTGCACCGCGGTGCCAAGCGCCGCACCAGCCTCTTCGCCGTGAGTGTGCCAGGGCCCCGCTGCGCCGCGGGGACACGCGGTGGCACGGTGCCCACCTGGGAAGGTGGCGGTGATGGAGGGCATGTGGCATCTGGGGTGTGCCCATCTGGAAGGGTGGTGGCACTGGAGGGCATGTGGCATCTGGGGTGTGCCCATCTGGAAGGGTGGTGGCACAGGAGGGCATGTGGCATCCAGGGTGCCCCCCTAGCAGGGTGGTGGCACAGAAGGGCATCCAGGGTGCCCCCCTAGCAGGGTGGTGGCACTGGAGGGCATGTGGCATCTGGGGTGTGGCCACCTGGAAGGGTGGTGGCACAGGAGGGCATGTGGCATCCAGGGTGCCCCCCTAGCAGGGTGGTGGCACAGAAGGGCATGTGGCATCCAGGGTGCCCCCCTAGCAGGGTGGTGGCACAGAAGGGCATGTGGCATCCAGGGTGCCCCCCTAGCAGGGTGGTGGCACAGAAGGGCATCCAGGGTGCCCCCCTAGCAGGGTGGTGGCACTGGAGGGCATGTGGCATCTGGGGTGTGCCCACGTGGAAGGGTGGTGGCACTGGAGGGCATGTGGCATCCAGGGTGCCCCCCTAGCAGGGTGGTGGCACAGAAGGGCATGTGGCATCCAGGGTGCTCCCCTAGCAGGGTGGTGGCACAGAAGGGCATGTGGCATCCAGGGTGCCCCCCTAGCAGGGTAGTGGCACAGGAGGGCATGTGGCATCCAGGGTGCCCCCCTGGAAGGGTGGTGGCACAGGAGGGCATGTGGCATCTGGGGTGTGCCCACCTGGAAGGGTGGTGGCACTGGAGGGCATGTGGCATCCAGGGTGCTCCCCTAGCAGGGTGGTGGCACAGAAGGGCATGTGGCATCCAGGGTGCCCCCCTAGCAGGGTAGTGGCACAGGAGGGCATGTGGCATCCAGGGTGCCCCCCTAGCAGGGTGGTGGCACTGGAGGGCATGTGGCATCTGGGGTGTGCCCACCTGGAAGGGTGGTGGCACTGGAGGGCATGTGGCATCCAGGGTGTCCCCCTAGCAGGGTGGTGGCACAGAAGGGCATGTGGCATCCAGGGTGCCCCCCTAGCAGGGTAGTGGCACAGGAGGGCATGTGGCATCCAGGGTGCCCCCCTAGCAGGGTGGTTGGCACTGGAGGGCATGTGGCATCCAGGGTGTCCCCCTAGCAGGGTGGTGGCACAGAAGGGCATGTGGCATCCAGGGTGCCCCCCTAGCAGGGTAGTGGCACAGGAGGGCATGTGGCATCCAGGGTGCCCCCCTAGCAGGGTGGTTGGCACTGGAGGGCATGTGGCATCTGGGGTGTGCCCGTCTGAAAGGTCAGTGGCACTGGAGGGCATGTGGCATCCAGGGTGCCCCCCTAGCAGGGCGGTGGCACAGGAGGGCATGTGACATCCAGGGTGGTGGTACTGGAGGGCACATGGCATCCAGAGTGTCCACCTCTAAGGGTGGTGGCACAGGAGGGCATGTGGCATCCAGGGTGTCCCCCTAGAAGGGTGGTGGCACTGGAGGGCAAGCGGCACCCAGGGTGTCCCCTAGCAGTATGGTGCCAATGGAGGGCACCTGGCACCTGGGATGTTATCCAACCATGTGGTGTACACAGAACTTAAGGTGCCCCCTGGCAGGGTGGCAGCAGCAGAGGCCGCAGAGTACCCAAGGTGCCCTCCTGGCACGATGGCAGAGGGGAACGTGTGGTGGCACCTAGCACAGGGGGCTCCGGCAGTGCAGCCACACCTGGGCGCCCACAGCGGCACCACACTGGCGGGGCATGTGGCACCCTGGGTGCCCTCAGCAGTGCCACCCGTCCCCACGGTGCCCACCCCCGCAGACTCGCCGGGGCAGCGACTCGGAGAAGCGGAGCTTGGACAGCCGCGGGGAGGGGGCAGGCAGCGGCAGAGCCATCCCCATCAAGCAGGTCGGTGGGGCTGGGGGGGGCGGGGGAGGCGATAGGGCACGGACCAGGTCCCCGAGCGGCCCCTCCCGGTCCCCAAAGGACCCCTCCCGGTCCCCAAGGGACCCCTCCCGGTCCCCAAGCTGCCCCTCCCGGTCCCCAAGCGGCCCCTCCCGGTCCCCAAGCTGCCCCTCCCGGTCCCCAAAGGACCCCTCCCGGTCCCCAAGGGACCCCTCCCGGTCCCCGAGCGACCCCTCCCGGTCCCCGAGCTGCCCCTCCCGGTCCCCAAGCTGCCCCTCCCGGTCCCCAAGGGACCCCTCCCGGTCCCCAAGCGGCCCCTCCCGGGCCTCAAGCGGCCCCTCCCGGTCCCCAAGGGACCCCTCCCGGTCCCCAAGCGGCCCCTCCCGGTCCCCAAGCGGCCCCTCCCGGTCCCCAAGCGGCCCCTCCCGGTCCCCAAGCGGCCCCTCCCGGTCCCGAGCTGCCCCTCCCGGTCCCCAAGCTGCCCCTCCCGGTCCCCAAGAGACCCCTCCAGGTCCCCAAGCGGCCCCTCCCGGTCCCCAAGCTGCCCCTCCCGGTCCCCAAGGGACCCCTCCAGGTCCCCAAGCGGCCCCTCCCAGTCCCCAAGCGGCCCCTCCCGGTCCCCAAGGGACCCCGAGCGGTCCCCGAGCGGTCCCTCCCGGTCCCCAAGGGACCCCTCCCGGTCCCCGAGCGGCCCCTCCCGGTCCCCAAGGGACCCCTCCCGGTCCCCGAGCGACCCCTCCCGGTCCCCGAGCTGCCCCTCCCGGTCCCCAAGCTGCCCCTCCCGGTCCCCAAGGGACCCCTCCCGGTCCCCAAGTTGCCCCTCCCGGGCCTCAAGCGGCCCCTCCCGGTCCCCAAGGGACCCCTCCCGGTCCCCAAGCGGCCCCTCCCGGTCCCCAAGCGGCCCCTCCCGGTCCCCGAGCGGCCCCTCCCGGTCCCCAAGCGGCCCCTCCCGGTCCCCGAGCTGCCCCTCCCGGTCCCCAAGCGGCCCCTCCCGGTCCCCAAGAGACCCCTCCAGGTCCCCAAGCGGCCCCTCCCGGTCCCCAAGCTGCCCCTCCCGGTCCCCAAGGGACCCCTCCAGGTCCCCAAGCGGCCCCTCCCGGTCCCCAAGCTGCCCCTCCCGGTCCCCAAGGGACCCCGAGCGGTCCCCGAGCGGTCCCTCCCGGTCCCCAAGGGACCCCTCCCGGTCCCCGAGCGGCCCCTGCCGGTCCCCAAGGGACCCCTCCCGGTCCCCGAGCGGCCCCTCCCGGTCCCCAAGGGACCCCTCCCGGTGCCCATCGCTGTCCCTCGCCTCCCCCCCCCCCCCACCCAGAGCTTCCTGCTGAAGCGCAGCGGCAACTCCCTGAACAAGGAGTGGAAGAAGAAGTATGTGACCCTCTCCAGCAACGGACTGCTCCTCTACCACCCCAGCATCAACGTGAGTGCCCCCTCTGCCCCCCCCCCCGCCCCGTGCCCCCCGCCCCCCCCCCCCCCCCCCCCCCGCCCCGGCCCCGCCGTCTCAGCCGCTGCCCGTCCCCGCGGCAGGACTACATCCACAGCACCCACGGCAAGGAGATGGATCTGCTCCGCACCACCGTCAAGGTGCCAGGCAAGCGCCCCCCCAGAGCCATCTCCGCCTGCGGCCCCTCCGCCAGCATCAATGGGCTGGTGAAGGACATGGGCACGGCGCCCGAGGGGGCTGGTGAGTGCTGGGGGGGAGGGCAGCGATGGTGGTGGGGAGCTGAGGGGGGGTCGCAGATGTTACCAACTCTTCCCCCCACCCCCCCCCGCAGCCGGAGCCTCCCCGGTGGGGCTCAGCCTCCCGCCGGAGCCGGGGCTGAAGGTCGCGGGCAAGGCTGAGCGGTCCCTGCAGCGCTGCGCCTCCGCCTCCAGCGCCAAGCTCTCCGGTGAGTGCCCCCTGGCACCTCCTGTGCTTGGCACCGGGGATGTGTCCCTAGGGCAGAGCACAGGGGACTGGCCGGGGGAAGGGGGGGGCCTGCAGATGCTGGTGCCCACTGGTGAGGCTGGTGGCCCCCCCACGAGTCTGGGAAGCCAATGGTGGAGCCGAGGGGAGCCTGGAGGCTGCCGTGAGCCTGGCAGCCCTGGTGAGCAGGGTGGCACTGAAGTGACCCTGGTGGAGTTGGGGACCTTGGTGGCTCCAAGGGTCCTGGTGACCCTGGGGAGCTCCCTGTGATCCTGCTGAGACCAATGGGCTTGGTGACCCTGGTGGTGCCAGGGACTCCTGTGGTCCTGCTGAGCTCTGCTGGAGCTGGGCACCCTCAGGGGCACTTCAATGCCCCTGAGGAGCTCAGGGGGCACAGTGGCCCTGCTGGGCCCAGCGGTGGCAGACTTGGTGACCTTGATCCCAGTGAGCCCAGGGGCCCTGGGGAGCTTGGGGAGCCCTTGGTGAGCCCTCTGCTCCTTGGCACCTTGGTGGCTCCAGTGGCACTGAGCCCTCTGCTCCTTGGCACCTTGGTGGCTCCAGTGGCACTGCTGAGCCCTCTGCTCCTTGGCACCTTGGTGACTCCAGTGGCACTGCTGAGCCCTCTGCTCCTTGGCACCTTGGTGGCTCCAGTGGCACTGCTGAGCCTCCACCGCTCCTTGGCACCTTGGTGGCTCCGGTAGCACTGAGCCCTCTGCTCCTTGGCACCTTGGTGGCTCCAGTGGTGCTGCTGAGCCCTCTGCTCCTTGGCACCTTGGTGGCTCCAGTGGCACTGCTGAGCCCTCTGCTCCTTGGCACCTTGGTGGCTCCAGTGGTGCTGCTGAGCCCTCTGCTCCTTGGCACCTTGGTGGCTCCAGTGGCACTGCTGAGCCCTCTGCTCCTTGACACCTTGGTGGCTCCAGTGGCACTGAGCCCTCTGCTCCTTGGCACCTTGGTGGCTCCAGTGGTGCTGCTGAGCCCTCTGCTCCTTGGCACCTTGGTGGCTCCAGTGGCACTGCTGAGCCCTCTGCTCCTTGGCACTTTGATGACTCCAGTGACACTGCTGAGCCCTCTGCTCCTTGGCACCTTGGTGGCTCCAGTGGTGCTGCTGAGCCCTCTGCTCCTTGGCACCTTGGTGGCTCCAGTGGCACTGCTGAGCCCTCTGCTCCTTGGCACCTTGGTGGCTCCAGTGGTGCTGCTGAGCCCTCTGCTCCTTGGCACCTTGGTGGCTCCAGTGGCACTGCTGAGCCCTCTGCTCCTTGGCACCTTGGTGGCTCCAGTGGCGCTGCTGAGCCCTCTGCTCCTTGGCACCTTGGTGGCTCCAGTGGCACTGCTGAGCCCTCTGCTCCTTGGCACTTTGATGACTCCAGTGACACTGCTGAGCCCTCTGCTCCTTGGCACCTTGGTGGCTCCAGTGGTGCTGCTGAGCCCTCTGCTCCTTGGCACCTTGGTGGCTCCAGTGGAGCTGCTGAGCCCTCTGCTCCTTGGCACCTTGGTGGCTCCAGTGGCGCTGCTGAGCCCTCTGCTCCTTGGCACCTTGGTGGCTCCAGTGGCACTGCTGAGCCCTCTGCTCCTTGGCACCTTGGTGGCTCCAGTGGTGCTGCTGAGCCCTCTGCTCCTTGGCACCTTGGTGGCTCCAGTGGCACTGCTGAGCCCTCTGCTCCTTGGCACTTTGATGACTCCAGTGACACTGCTGAGCCCTCTGCTCCTTGGCACCTTGGTGGCTCCAGTGGTGCTGCTGAGCCCTCTGCTCCTTGGCACCTTGGTGGCTCCAGTGGCACTGCTGAGCCCTCTGCTCCTTGACACCTTGGTGGCTCCAGTGACACTGAGCCCTCTGCTCCTTGGCACCTTGGTGGCTCCAGTGGCACTGCTGAGCCCTCTGCTCCTTGGCACCTTGGTGGCTCCAGTGGCACTGCTGAGCCCTCTGCTCCTTGGCACCTTGGTGGCTTCAGTGGTGCTGCTGAGCCCTCTGCTCCTTGGCACCTTGGTGACTCCAGTGGCACTGCTGAGCCCTCTGCTCCTTGGCACCTTGGTGGCTCCAGTGGTGCTGCTGAGCCCTCTGCTCCTTGGCACCTTGGTGGCTCCGGTAGCGCTGGTGGCCTGGGTGATGCTGGTGCCCTCCCCCCAGCATGCCCAGGTGTGGGTGTCTCAGCAGATGGTGCCCCCCCCTTCGAAGCCATCTCCAGCCCTGGCAGCTCCGGCAAGGACCCTCCCCCCTCGCCCATGCTGGACAGGAAGAAGCACCGCAGGAAGAAGCTGATGACTCCCTCCAAGACCGAAGGCTCTGCTGGGCAGGCAGAAGGTGGGCACAGTGCCCTGTGCCCACCTCCACCCAAAGCCACATCCCACGCAGGGGGGTGGAAGTAGGGGGGGGAGGGGGGGGAGAATTGACACCCCAAGGACGCTCCACAGGACAGAAGCCTCCAGGCCTGCTCTTGCCCACCCCTTACCCTTGCCACGCTCCAAGCCTCTGCTGCCCTCCCCCCACTGTGCGTTCCCCTCCTCTGCTCTGCCACCTCCTGCCAACCTGCTCCCTTCTTTGGGCACCTCCTCGTGGGCTTTTCTTTCGTGGCGTTTGTTTTTCGGGGGGGGGGTGGGGGTGGGGGGGTTTCTTCTGGTGACTTCTCTCTCTCTCCTCCCCCTCCTTCTCCTGCTCTCTGCTGTCGCTGCCCCTGGGACCCTGCTCAGCCAAACGCAAAATGTGGAAGCTAAAAAGCTTTGGTAGTTTAAGGAATGTTTATAAAACAGGTAACAGCAGCACGGTGCCAACCCCCTCCCCTGGCACCTGCCTCTGCCCCCCACCTCGCTGTCACCATCACATCCACGCCTCTGACCCATCCTCCTCCTCCTCCTCCTCCTCTTTCTCTTCCTTCCCCCCTCCCTGCCTCATGGAGGGCAGCAGCAGCAGCAGCAACCCTTTGGGTGCCAAGAGGCTGCGGTGAAGGGAGGGAAGGGATTTGCCCACCCCTCATCGAGTGCCCAGGTGCCAGCACCCACTTGGTGGGGGGCGGGGGGGGGGTTGGTTCTTTGGTCCTGCAGAGGAGGAGAACTTTGAGTTCATCATCGTGTCCAGCACGGGGCAGACCTGGCACTTCGAGGCCAGCAGCTTCGAGGAGAGGGACGCTTGGGTGCAGGCTATCGAGAGCCAGATCCTGGCCAGCCTGCAGTGCTGCGAGAGCAGCAAGAACAAGGTAGGGACACCCCCCCCCCAGCAGGTGCCCAGGGTGGGCACGGTGCCAGCCTCTCCACACCCTGCTCACCCTCACCTTGTCTCCTCCTCCTCCTCCTCCTCCTCACGCCCAGGCTCGCATGGACAGCCAGAGCGAAGCTGTTGCCATCCAGGCCATCCGCAATGCCCGCGGCAACTCCCTCTGCGTCGACTGCGGAGCGCCCAGTGAGTGCCCGGGGTGGGCACCCC
>NW_026974658.1:0-33910 GCF_015220805.1 Pogoniulus pusillus
CAGAGCTTACTGGGACCAGTCCAGAGCTTACTGGGACCAGTCCAGAGCTTACTGGGACCAGTTCAGGGTCACTGGGACCAGTTCAGAGCTCACTGGGACCAGTCCAGAGCTCACTGGGACCAGTTCAGAGCTTACTGGGACCAGTCCAGAGCTTACTGGGACCAGTCCAGAGCTTACTGGGACCAGTCCAGAGCTTACTGGGTCCAGTTCAGGGTCACTGGGACCAGTTCAGAGCTTACTGGGACCAGTCCAGAGCTTACTGGGACCAGTCCAGAGCTTACTGGGACCAGTTCAGAGCTCACTGGGACCAGTCCAGAGCTTACTGGGACCAGTTCAGGGTTACTGGGACCAGTCCAGAGCTTACTGGGACCAGTTCAGAGCTTACTGGGACCAGTCCAGAGCTTACTGGGACCAGTCCAGAGCTTACTGGGACCAGTTCAGAGCTTACTGGGACAGTCAGGGCTTACTGGGACCAGTTCAGAGCTTACTGGGACCAGTCCAGACCTTACTGGGACCAGTTCAGAGCTTACTGGGACCAGTTCAGGGTTACTGGGACCAGTCCAGAGCTTACTGGGACCAGTTCAGAGCTTAATGGGACCAGTTCAGGGTTACTGGGACCAGTTCAGAGCTACTGGGACCAGTTCAGAGCTTACTGGGACCAGTCCAGACCTTACTGGGACCAGTCCAGAGCTTACTGGGACCAGTCCAGAGCTTACTGGGACCAGTCCAGAGCTTACTGGGACCAGTTCAGGGTTACTGGGACCAGTTCAGAGCTTACTGGGACCAGTTCAGGGTTACTGGGACCAGTCCAGAGCTTACTGGGACCAGTTCAGAGCTCACTGGGACCAGTTCAGAGCTCACTGGGACCAGTTCAGAGCTTACTGGGACCAGTCCAGACCTTACTGGGACCAGTTCAGGGTAACTGGGACCAGTTCAGAGCTTACTGGACCAGTCCAGAGCTTACTGGGACCAGTTCAGGGTTACTGGGACCAGTTCAAGCTTCTGGACCATTCAGAGCTACTGGGACCAGTTCAGAGCTTACTGGGACCAGTTCAGGCTACTGGGACCAGTTCAGAGCTTACTGGGACCAGTTCAGAGCTTACTGGACCAGTCAGAGCTTACTGGACCAGTTTCAGAGCTACTGGGACCAGTTCAGAGCTTACTGGGACCAGTCCAGGGCTACTGGACCAGTTCAGAGCTTACTGGGACCAGTTCAGAGCTTACTGGGACCAGTTCAGAGCTTACTGGGACCAGTTCAGAGCTTACTGGGACCAGTTCAGAGCTTACTGGGACCAGTCAGAGCTTACTGGGACCAGTTCAGAGCTACTGGACCAGTTCAGAGTTACTGGGACCAGTTCAGAGCTTACTGGGACCAGTCCAGAGCTACTGGACCAGTTCAGTGCTTACTGTGACAGTCAGAGCTTACTGTGACCAGTTCAGGGTTACTGGGGACACGCCAGAGCTTACTGGGACCAGTCACAGAGCTACTGGACCGTTCAGGTTACTGGGACCACTCAGAGCTTACTGGGACCAGTCCAGAGCTTACTGGGACCAGTCAGGGTTACTGGGACCAGTGTTCAGAGCTTACTGGGACCAGTTCAGGTTACTGGGACCAGTTTCAGGGGTTACTGGGACCAGTCCAGGGCTTACTTGGACCAGTTCAGGGTTACTGGACCAGTTCAGGGCAACCTGGGGACCAGTTCCAGAGGCTTTTACTGGGACCAGTTTCAGAGCTTACTGGGACCAGTTCAGAGCTTACTGGGACCAGTTCAGAGCTTACTGGGACCAGTTCAGAGCTACTGGGACCAGTTCAGAGCTTACTGGGACCAGTCCAGAGCTTACTGGGACCAGTTCAGAGTCACTGGGACCAGTTCAGAGCTTACTGGGACCAGTTCAGAGCTTACTGGGACCAGTTCAGAGCTTACTGGGACCAGTTCAGGGCTTACTGGGACCAGTTCAGAGCTTACTGGGACCAGTTCAGGCTTACTGGGACCAGTCCAGAGCTTACTGGGACCAGTTCAGAGCTTACTGGGACCAGTCCAGAGCTTCCTGGGACCAGTTCAGGGTTACTGGGACCAGTCCAGAGCTTACTGGGACCAGTTCAGAGCTTACTGGGACCAGTCCAGAGCTTACTGGGACCAGTTCAGAGCTTACTGGGACCAGTTCAGGGCAACTGGGACCAGTTCAGAGCTTACTGGGACCAGTTCAGGGTTACTGGGACCAGTCCAGAGCTTACTGGGACCAGTCCAGAGCTCACTGGGACCAGTTCAGAGCTCACTGGGACCAGTCCAGAGCTTACTGGGACCAGTTCAGAGCTTACTGGGACCAGTCCAGAGCTCACTGGGACCAGTTCAGAGCTTACTGGGACCAGTCCAGAGCTCACTGGGACCAGTCCAGAGCTTACTGGGACCAGTTCAGAGCTTACTGGGACCAGTTCAGAGCTTACTGGGACCAGTTCAGAGCTCACTGGGACCAGTCCAGAGCTTACTGGGACCAGTTCAGAGCTCACTGGGACCAGTCCAGAGCTTACTGGGACCAGTTCAGAGCTTACTGGGACCAGTCCAGGGCTTACTGGGACCAGTCCAGAGCTTACTGGGACCAGTTCAGAGCTTACTGGGACCAGTCCAGAGCTTACTGGGACCAGTCCAGAGCTCACTGGGACCAGTCCAGAGCTTCCTGGGACCAGTTCAGAGCTTCCTGGGACCAGTTCAGAGCTCACTGGGACCAGTCCAGAGCTTACTGGGACCAGTTCAGAGCTTACTGGGACCAGTTCAGGGTTACTGGGACCAGTTCAGGGTTACTGGGACCAGTTCAGAGCTCACTGGGACCAGTTCAGAGCTCACTGGGACCAGTCCAGAGCTTACTGGGACCAGTTCAGAGCTTACTGGGACCAGTTCAGGGTTACTGGGACCAGTCCAGAGCTTACTGGGACCAGTCCAGAGCTTACTGGGACCAGTTCAGAGCTTACTGGGACCAGTTCAGAGCTTACTGGGACCAGTTCAGAGCTTACTGGGACCAGTTCAGGGTTACTGGGACCAGTCCAGAGCTTACTGGGACCCAGTTCCAGAGCTTACTGGGACCAGTTCAGGAGCTTACTGGGACCAGTTCCAGAGCTTACTGGGACCAGTCAGAGCTTACTGGGACCAGTTCAGAGCTCACTGGGACCAGTTCAGAGCTCACTGGACCAGTCCAGAGCTTACTGGGACCAGTTCAGAGCCTACTGGGACCAGTTCAGAGCTTACTGGGACCAGTTCAGAGCTTACTGGGACCAGTTCAGAGCTTACTGGGACCAGTTCAGAGCTCACTGGGACCAGTTCAGAGCTTACTGGGACCAGTCCAGAGCTTACTGGGACCAGTCCAGAGCTTACTGGGACCAGTTCAGAGCTCACTGGGACCAGTTCAGAGCTTACTGGGACCAGTTCAGAGCTTACTGGGACCAGTTCAGAGCTTACTGGGACCAGTTCAGAGCTTACTGGGACCAGTCCAGAGCTTACTGGGACCAGTTCAGGGTTACTGGGACCTGTCTAGAGCTTACTGGGACCAGTTCAGAGCTTACTGGGACCAGTTCAGGGTTACTGGGACCAGTTCAGAGCTTACTGGGACCAGTTCAGAGCTTACTGGGACCAGTTCAGAGCTCACTGGGACCAGTTCAGAGCTCACTGCGACCAGTTCAGGTTTAATGGGACCAGTTCAGAGCTTACTGGGACCAGTCCAGAGCTTACTGGGACCAGTTCAGAGCTTACTGGGACCAGTCCAGACCTTACTGGGACCAGTCCAGACCTTACTGGGACCAGTTCAGAGCTTACTGGGACCAGTTCAGAGCTTACTGGGACCAGTCAGAGCTCACTGGGACCAGTTCAGAGCTTACTGGGACCAGTTCAGAGCTTACTGGGACCAGTTCAGGGTTACTGGGACCAGTTCAGAGCTTACTGGGACCAGTTCAGAGCCTCACTGGGACCAGTCAGAGCTTACTGGGACCAGTTCAGAGCTTACTGGGACCAGTTCAGGCTCACTGGGACCAGTTCCAGAGCTTACTGGGACCAGTTCAGAGCTTACTGGGACCAGTCCAGAGCTTACTGGGACCAGTCCAGGGTCACTGGGACCAGTTCAGACCTTACTGGGACCAGTCCAGAGCTTACTGGGACCAGTCCAGACCTTACTGGGACCAGTCCAGAGCTTACTGGGACCAGTCCAGAGCTTACTGGGACCAGTTCAGAGCTTACTGGGACCTGTCCAGAGCTTACTGGGACCAGTTCAGAGCTTACTGGGACCAGTTCAGAGGCTTACTGGGACCAGTTCCAGAGCTTACTGGGACCAGTCCAGAGCTTACTGGACCAGTTCAGAGCTACTGGGACCAGTCCAGAGCTTACTGGGACCAGTTCAGAGCTTACTGGGACCAGTTCAGAGCTTACTGGGACCAGTTCAGGGCTTACTGGGACCAGGTCAGAGCTTACTGGGACCAGTCCAGAGCTCACTGGGACCAGTCCAGAGCTTACTGGGACCAGTCCAGAGCTTACTGGGACCAGTTCAGAGCTTACTGGGACCAGTTCAGAGCTTACTGGGACCAGTCCAGAGCTTACTGGGACCAGTCCAGAGCTTACTGGGACCAGTTCAGAGCTTACTGGGACCAGTCCAGAGCTTACTGGGACCAGTTCAGAGCTTACTGGGACCAGTCCAGAGCTTACTGGGACCAGTCCAGAGCTTACTGGGACCAGTCCAGAGCTTACTGGGACCAGTTCAGGGCTTACTGGGACCAGTCCAGAGCTTACTGGGACCAGTTCAGAGCTCACTGGGACCAGTCCAGAGCTTACTGGGACCAGTTCAGGGCTACTGGGACCAGTCCAGAGCTTACTGGGACCAGTCAGAGCTTACTGGGACCAGTCCAGAGCTTACTGGGACCAGTTCAGAGCTTACTGGGACCAGTTCAGAGCCTACTGGGACCAGTTCAGAGCTTACTGGGACCAGTTCAGAGCTTACTGGGACCAGTCCAGAGCTTACTGGGACCAGTTCAGAGCTTACTGGGACCAGTTCAGAGCTTACTGGGACCAGTTCAGAGCTTACTGGGACCAGTCCAGAGCTTACTGGGACCAGTTCAGAGCTTACTGGGACCAGTTCAGAGCTTACTGGGACCAGTTCAGAGCTTACTGGGACCAGTCCAGAGCTCACTGGGACCAGTTCAGAGCTCACTGGGACCAGTCCAGAGCTTACTGGGACCAGTTCAGAGCTTACTGGGACCAGTTCAGGGCTTACTGGGACCAGTTCAGAGCTTACTGGGACCAGTTCAGAGCTTACTGGGACCAGTCCAGAGCTTACTGGGACCAGTCCAGAGCTTACTGGGACCAGTTCAGAGCTTACTGGGACCAGTCCAGAGCTCACTGGGACCAGTTCAGAGCTTACTGGGACCAGTCCAGAGCTTACTGGGACCAGTTCAGAGCTTACTGGGACCAGTTCAGGGTCACTGGGACCAGTTCAGAGCTTACTGGGACCAGTCCAGAGCTTACTGGGACCAGTTCAGAGCTTACTGGGACCAGTTCAGAGCTTACTGGGACCAGTTCAGAGCTCACTGGGACCAGTCCAGAGCTTACTGGGACCAGTTCAGGGTTACTGGGACCAGTTCAGAGCTTACTGGGACCAGTTCAGAGCTTACTGGGACCAGTTCAGAGCTTACTGGGACCAGTTCAGAGCTTACTGGGACCAGTTCAGAGCTTACTGGGACCACTTCAGAGCTTACTGGGACCAGTCCAGAGCTTACTGGGACCAGTTCAGAGCTTACTGGGACCAGTTCAGAGCTTACTGGGACCAGTTCAGAGCTTACTGGGACCAGTTCAGAGCTTACTGGGACCAGTTCAGAGCTTACTGGGACCAGTCCAGAGCTTACTGGGACCAGTCCAGAGCTTACTGGGACCAGTCCAGAGCTTACTGGGACCAGTTCAGAGCTCACTGGGACCAGTCAGAGCTTACTGGGACCAGTTCAGAGCTTACTGGGACCAGTTCAGAGCTTACTGGGACCAGTCCAGAGCTTACTGGGACCAGTTCAGAGCTACTGGGACCAGTCCAGAGCTTACTGGGACCAGTTCAGAGCTTACTGGGACCAGTTCAGAGCTTACTGGGACCAGTCCAGAGCTTACTGGGACCAGTTCAGGGCTTACTGGGACCAGTCCAGAGCTTACTGGGACCAGTTCAGAGCTTACTGGGACCAGTTCAGAGCTACTGGGACCAGTCAGAGCTTACTGGGACCAGTCAGAGCTTACTGGGACCAGTCAGAGCTCACTGGGACCAGTCAGAGCTTACTGGGACCAGTTCAGAGCTTACTGGGACCAGTCCAGAGCTTACTGGGACCAGTTCAGAGCTCACTGGGACCAGTTCAGAGCTTACTGGGACCAGTCCAGAGCTTACTGGGACCAGTTCAGAGCTTACTGGGACCAGTTCAGAGCTTACTGGGACCAGTTCAGAGCTTACTGGGACCAGTTCAGAGCTTACTGGGACCAGTTCAGAGCTTACTGGGACCAGTTCAGAGCTTACTGGGACCAGTTCAGAGCTTACTGGGACCAGTTCAGAGCTTACTGGGACCAGTTCCAGAGCTTACTGGGACCAGTCAGAGCTTACTGGGACCAGTTCAGGAGCTTACTGGGACCAGTCCAGAGCTTACTGGGACCAGTTCAGAGCTTACTGGGACCAGTCCAGAGCTTACTGGGACCAGTCCAGAGCTTACTGGGACCAGTTCAGAGCTTACTGGGACCAGTCCAGAGCTTACTGGGACCAGTCCAGAGCTTACTGGGACCAGTTCAGAGCTTACTGGGACCAGTTCAGAGCTTACTGGGACCAGTTCAGAGCTTACTGGGACCAGTTCAGAGCTTACTGGGACCAGTTCAGAGCTTACTGGGACCAGTTCAGAGCTTACTGGGACCAGTCCAGAGCTTACTGGGACCAGTTCAGGGTAACTGGGACCAGTCCAGAGCTTACTGGGACCAGTTCAGAGCTTACTGGGACCAGTCCAGAGCTTACTGGGACCAGTTCAGAGCTTACTGGGACCAGTTCAGGGTTACTGGGACCAGTTCAGAGCTTACTGGGACCAGTTCAGAGCTTACTGGGACCAGTTCAGGGTTACTGGGACCAGTTCAGAGCTTACTGGGACCAGTCCAGAGCTTACTGGGACCAGTCCAGAGCTCACTGGGACCAGTTCAGGGTTACTGGGACCAGTTCAGAGCTTACTGGGACCAGTCCAGAGCTTACTGGGACCAGTTCAGAGCTTACTGGGACCAGTCCAGAGCTTACTGGGACCAGTTCAGAGCTTACTGGGACCAGTTCAGAGCTTACTGGGACCAGTTCAGAGCTTACTGGGACCAGTTCAGAGCTTACTGGGACCAGTCCAGAGCTTACTGGGACCAGTTCAGTGCTTACTGGGACCAGTTCAGGGTTACTGGGACCAGTTCAGAGCTTACTGGGACCAGTCCAGAGCTTACTGGGACCAGTCCAGAGCTTACTGGGACCAGTTCAGAGCTTACTGGGACCAGTTCAGAGCTTACTGGGACCAGTCCAGAGCTTACTGGGACCAGTTCAGGGTTACTGGGACCAGTCCAGAGCATACTGGGACCAGTCCAGAGCTCACTGGGACCAGTTCAGAGCTCACTGGGACCAGTTCAGAGCTTACTGGGACCAGTCCAGAGCTTACTGGGACCAGTTCAGAGCTCACTGGGACCAGTTCAGAGCTTACTGGGACCAGTCCAGAGCTTACTGGGACCAGTTCAGAGCTTACTGGGACCAGTTCAGTGTTACTGGGACCAGTTCAGAGCTTACTGGGACCAGTTCAAGGTTATTGGAACCAGTTCAGAGCTTACTGGGACCAGTCCAGAGCTTACTGGGACCAGTCCAGAGCTTACTGGGACCAGTTCAGGGTCACTGGGACCAGTTCAGAGCTTACTGGGACCAGTTCAGAGCTTACTGGGACCAGTTCAGAGCTTACTGGGACCAGTCCAGAGCTTACTGGGACCAGTTCAGGGTCACTGGGACCAGTTCAGAGCTTTCTGGGACCAGTTCAGAGCTTTCTGGGACCAGTCAGAGCTTACTGGGACCAGTTCAGAGCTTTCTGGGACCAGTTCAGAGCTTACTGGGACCAGTCCAGAGCTTACTGGGACCAGTTCATAGCTTACTGGGACCAGTTCAGAGCTTACTGGGACCAGTTCAGAGCTTACTGGGACCAGTCCAGAGCTTACTGGGACCAGTTCAGGGTTACTGGGACCAGTTCAGGGTTACTGGGACCAGTCCAGAGCTTACTGGGACCAGTTCAGAGCTTACTGGGACCAGTTCAGAGCTTACTGGGACCAGTTCAGGGTTACTGGGACCAGTTCAGAGCTCACTGGGACCAGTTCAGAGCTCACTGGGACCAGTTCAGAGCTTACTGGGACCAGTTCAGAGCTTACTGGGACCAGTCCAGAGCTTACTGGGACCAGTTCAGAGCTTACTGGGACCAGTCCAGAGCTTACTGGGACCAGTTCAGGGTTACTGGGACCAGTTCAGAGCTCACTGGGACCAGTTCAGACCTTACTGGGACCAGTTCAAAGCTTACTGGGACCAGTCCAGAGCTTACTGGGACCAGTTCCGAGCTTACTGGGACCAGTCCAGAGCTTACTGGGACCAGTTCAGGGTTACTGGGACCAGTTCAGAGCTCACTGGGACCAGTTCAGAGCTTACTGGGACCAGTTCAGAGCTTACTGGGACCAGTCCAGAGCTTACTGGGACCAGTTCAGAGCTTACTGGGACCAGTCCAGAGCTTACTGGGACCAGTTCAGAGCTCACTGGGACCAGTTCAGGGTTACTGGGACCAGTCCAGAGCTTACTGGGACCAGTCCAGAGCTTACTGGGACCAGTTCAGAGCTTACTGGGACCAGTTCAGACCTCACTGGGACCAGTCCAGAGCTTACTGGGACCAGTCCAGAGCTTACTGGGACCAGTCCAGAGCTTACTGGGACCAGTTCAGAGCTTACTGGGACCAGTTCAGAGCTTACTGGGACCAGTTCAGAGCTCACTGGGACCAGTCCAGAGCTTACTGGGACCAGTTCAGAGCTTACTGGGACCAGTTCAGAGCTTACTGGGACCAGTCCAGAGCTTACTGGGACCAGTCCAGAGCTTACTGGGACCAGTTCAGAGCTTACTGGGACCAGTCCAGAGCTTACTGGGACCAGTTCAGAGCTTACTGGGACCAGTCCAGAGCTTACTGGGACCAGTTCAGAGCTCACTGGGACCAGTCCAGAGCTTACTGGGACCAGTTCAGAGCTTACTGGGACCAGTTCAGAGCTTACTGGGACCAGTCCAGAGCTTACTGGGACCAGTTCAGAGCTTACTGGGACCAGTTCAGAGCTCACTGGGACCAGTCCAGAGCTCACTGGGACCAGTTCAGAGCTTACTGGGACCAGTCCAGAGCTTACTGGGACCAGTTCAGAGGCTTACTGGGACCAGTTCCAGAGCTTACTGGGACCAGTTCAGAGCTTACTGGGACCAGTTCAGAGCTTACTGGGACCAGTCCAGAGCTTACTGGGACCAGTTCAGAGCTTACTGGGACCAGTCCAGAGCTTACTGGGACCAGTCCAGAGCTTACTGGGACCAGTTCAGAGCTTACTGGGACCAGTTCAGAGCTTACTGGGACCAGTTCAGAGCTTACTGGGACCAGTCCAGAGCTTACTGGGACCAGTTCAGAGCTTACTGGGACCAGTTCAGGGTTACTGGGACCAGTCCAGAGCTTACTGGGACCAGTTCAGAGCTTACTGGGACCAGTTCAGAGCTTACTGGGACCAGTTCAGGGCTTACTGGGACCAGTCCAGAGCTTACTGGGACCAGTTCAGAGCTTACTGGGACCAGTTCAGAGCTTACTGGGACCAGTTCAGAGCTTACTGGGACCAGTCCAGAGCTTACTGGGACCAGTTCAGAGCTTACTGGGACCAGTCCAGAGCTTACTGGGACCAGTTCAGGGTTACTGGGACCAGTTCAGAGCTCACTGGGACCAGTTCAGACCTTACTGGGACCAGTTCAAAGCTTACTGGGACCAGTCCAGAGCTTACTGGGACCAGTTCCGAGCTTACTGGGACCAGTCCAGAGCTTACTGGGACCAGTTCAGGGTTACTGGGACCAGTTCAGAGCTCACTGGGACCAGTTCAGAGCTTACTGGGACCAGTTCAGAGCTTACTGGGACCAGTCCAGAGCTTACTGGGACCAGTTCAGAGCTTACTGGGACCAGTCCAGAGCTTACTGGGACCAGTTCAGAGCTCACTGGGACCAGTTCAGGCTTACTGGGACCAGTCCAGAGCTTACTGGGACCAGTCCAGAGCTTACTGGGACCAGTTCAGGCTTACTGGGACCAGTTCAGACCTCACTGGGACCAGTCCAGAGCTTACTGGGACCAGTCCAGAGCTTACTGGGACCAGTTCAGAGCTTACTGGGACCAGTCCAGAGCTTACTGGGACCAGTTCAGGGTTACTGGGACCAGTTCAGAGCTTACTGGGACCAGTTCAGAGCTCACTGGGACCAGTCCAGAGCTTACTGGGACCAGTTCAGAGCTTACTGGGACCAGTTCAGAGCTTACTGGGACCAGTCCAGAGCTTACTGGGACCAGTCCAGAGCTTACTGGGACCAGTTCAGACCTTACTGGGACCAGTCCAGAGCTTACTGGGACCAGTTCAGGGTTACTGGGACCAGTCCAGAGCTTACTGGGACCAGTTCAGAGCTCACTGGGACCAGTCCAGAGCTTACTGGGACCAGTCCAGAGCTTACTGGGACCAGTTCAGAGCTTACTGGGACCAGTCCAGAGCTTACTGGGACCAGTTCAGACCTTACTGGGACCAGTTCAGAGCTCACAGGGACCAGTCCAGAGCTCACTGGGACCAGTTCAGAGCTTACTGGGACCAGTCCAGAGCTTACTGGGACCAGTTCAGGGTTACTGGGACCAGTCCAGAGCTTACTGGGACCAGTTCAGAGCTTACTGGGACCAGTTCAGAGCTTACTGGGACCAGTCCAGAGCTTACTGGGACCAGTTCAGAGCTTACTGGGACCAATCCAGAGCTTACTGGGACCAGTCCAGACCTTCCTGGGACCAGTTCAGAGCTTACTGGGACCAGTCCGGAGCTTACTGGGACCAGTTCAGAGCTTACTCATTGGCTGAGCTGAGACCTCATTGGCTGAGCTGAGACCTCATTGGCTGCAGCTGAGACCTCATTGGCTGAGCTGAGACCTCATTGGCTGAGCTGAGACCTCATTGGCTGAGCTGAGACCTCATTGGCTGCAGCTGAGACCTCATTGGCTGAGCTGAGACCTCATTGGCTGCAGCTGAGACCTCATTGGGCAGAGCTGAGACCTCATTGGCTGCAGCTGAGACCTCATTGGCTGACCTGAGACCTCATTGGCTGAGCTGAGACATCATTGGCTGAGCTGAGACCTCATTGGCTGCAGCTGAGACCTCATTGGGTGGAGCTGAGACCTCATTGGCTGAGCTGAGACCTCATTGGCTGCAGCTGAGACCTCATTGGCAGAGCTGAGACCTCATTGGCTGCAGCTGAGACCTAATTGGCTGAGCTGAGACCTCATTGGCTGAGCTGAGACCTCATTGGCTGAGCTAAGACCTCATTGGTTGAGCTGAGACCTCATTGGCTGAGCTGAGACCTCATTGACTGAAGCTGAGACCTCATTGGCAGAGCTGAGGCCTCATTGGCTGCAGCTGAGACCTCATTGGGCAGAGCTGAGACCTCATTGGCTGCAGCTGAGACCTCATTGGCTGAGCTGAGACCTCATTGGCTGAGCTGAGACCTCATTGACTGAAGCTGAGACCTCTTTGGCTGAGCTGAGACCTCATTGGCTGAGCTGAGACCTCATTGGCAGAGCTGAGACCTCATTGGCGCAGCTGAGACCTCATTGGGTAGAGCTGAGACCTCATTGGCTGAGCTGAGACCTCATTGGCTGCAGCTGAGACCTCATTGGGTGGAGCTGAGACCTCATTTGCTGAGCTGTGACCTCATTGGCTGCAGCTGAGACCTCATTGGCTGAGCTTAGACCTCATTGGCTGCAGCTGAGGCCTCATTGGCTGAGCTGAGACCTCATTGGCTGCAGCTGAGACCTCATTGGCAGAGCTGAGACCTCATTGGCTGAACTGAGACCTCATTGGCTGAGCTGAGACCTCATTGGCTGCAGCTGAGACCTCATTGGGCAGAGCTGAGACCTCATTGGCTGAGCTGAGACCTCATTGGCTGCAGCTGAGACCTCATTGGGCGGAGCTGAGACCTCATTGGCTGAGCTGAGACCTCATTGGCAGAGCTGAGACCTCATTGGCTGAGCTGAGACCTCATTGGCTGCAGCTGAGACCTCATTGGGCTGAGCTGAGACCTCATTGGCTGCAGCTGAGACCTCATTGGCTGAGCTGAGGCCTCATTGGCTGAGCTGAGACCTCATTGGCTGCAGCTGAGACCTCATTGGCTGAGCTGAGACCTCATTGGCTGAGCTGAGACCTCATTGGCTGAGCTGAGACCTCATTGGCTGCAGCTGAGACCTCATTGGGCGGAGCTGAGACCTCATTGGCTGAGCTGAGACCTCATTGGCTGAGCTGAGACCTCATTGGCTGCAGCTGAGACCTCATTGGGCAGAGCTGAGACCTCATTGGGCAGAGCTGAGACCTCATTGGCTGAGCTGAGGCCTCATTGGCTGCAGCTGAGACCTCATTGGCTGCAGCTGAGACCTCATTGGCTGAGCTGAGACCTCATTGGCTGAGCTGAGACCTCATTGGCAGAGCTGAGACCTCATTGGCTGAGCTGAGACCTCATTGGCTGCAGCTGAGACCTCATTGGCTGAGCTGAGGCCTCATTGGCTGAGCTGAGACCTCATTGGCTGCAGCTGAGACCTCATTGGGCGGAGCTGAGACCTCATTGGCTGAGCTGAGACCTCATTGGCAGAGCTGAGACCTCATTGGCTGAGCTGAGACCTCATTGGCTGCAGCTGAGACCTCATTGGGCTGAGCTGAGACCTCATTGGCTGCAGCTGAGACCTCATTGGCTGAGCTGAGGCCTCATTGGCTGAGCTGAGACCTCATTGGCTGCAGCTGAGACCTCATTGGCTGAGCTGAGACCTCATTGGCTGAGCTGAGACCTCATTGGCTGAGCTGAGACCTCATTGGCTGCAGCTGAGACCTCATTGGGCGGAGCTGAGACCTCATTGGCTGAGCTGAGACCTCATTGGCTGAGCTGAGACCTCATTGGCTGCAGCTGAGACCTCATTGGGCAGAGCTGAGACCTCATTGGGCAGAGCTGAGACCTCATTGGCTGAGCTGAGGCCTCATTGGCTGCAGCTGAGACCTCATTGGCTGCAGCTGAGACCTCATTGGCTGAGCTGAGACCTCATTGGCTGAGCTGAGACCTCATTGGCAGAGCTGAGGCCTCATTGGCTGAGCTGAGACCTCATTGGCTGAGCTGAGACCTCATTGGCTGAGCTGAGACCTCATTGGCTGCAGCTGAGACCTCATTGGCTGAGCTGAGACCTCATTGGGCAGAGCTGAGACCTCATTGGCTGAGCTGAGACCTCATTGGCTGCAGCTGAGACCTCATTGGCTGAGCTGAGGCCTCATTGGCTGAGCTGAGACCTCATTGGCTGCAGCTGAGACCTCATTGGCTGAGCTGAGACCTCATTGGCTGAGCTGAGACCTCATTGGCTGAGCTGAGACCTCATTGGCTGCAGCTGAGACCTCATTGGGCAGAGCTGAGACCTCATTGGCTGAGCTGAGACCTCATTGGCTGAGCTGAGACCCTTCCACTCCCTCCCCTCCCCTCCCCCCTCCCCTTCCTCCCCCCTCCCTGCAGCCAATCAGAGGCCAGCAGGGTGGGCGGAGCCAATGGGCCCTGCCCCGCCCCTCCCCCCACCGGAAGCTCCGCCCACAAGGCTCTAACCAAGAGATTTTATTGGCTGGAGAGGAGGGGAAGGGGAGGGGCCTGGGAGGGACCTACAGGGACCAATAGGGGGCAGGGGAGAGCTGCAGGGCCCCAGAGTGGATCCCTTAGGGCCTGCAGTGGATCCCTTGTGGGGGGATCTACAGGGACCAGTAGGGAGCAGGGGAGAGCTGCAGGGCCCCAGAGTGGATCCCTTAGGGCCTGCAGTGGATCCCTTGGGGGGGATCTACAGGGCCCTAGATTGGATCCCTGTGGGGATCTACTGGGACCAATAGGGAGTAGTGGAGAGCTACAGAGCCCCAGGGTGGATCCCTGAGGGGGGGGGATCTACAGGGTCCTAGATTGGATCCCTGGGGGGATCTACTGGGACCAATAGGGAGTAGTGGAGAGCTACAGGGCCCCAGAGTGGATCCCTTAGGGCCTGCAGTGGATCCCTTGGGGGGGGATCTACAGGGCCCTAGATTGGATCCCTGTGGGGATCTACTGGGACCAATAGGGAGTAGTGGAGAGCTACAGAGCCCCAGGGTGGATCCCTGAGGGGGGGGGATCTACAGGCTCCTAGATTGGATCCCTGGGGGGATCTACTGGGACCAATAGGGAGTAGTGGAGAGCTACAGGGCCCCAGAGTGGATCCCTGAGGGGGGAGGATCTATAGGGATCAATAGGGAGCAGTGGAGAGCTGCAGGCCCCAGAGTGGATCCCTTAAGGCCTGGAGTGGATCCCTTGTGGGGGGATCTACAGGGATCAAGAAGGAGCAGTGGAGAGCTCCAGAGCTCCAGAGTGGATCCCTGAGGGGGGAGGACCTACAGGGACCAAGAGAGAGCAGTGGAGATCTGCAGGCCCCAAAGTGGATCCCTGAGATCTACAGGGACCAAGAGGGAGCAGTGGAGAGCTGCAGGCCCCAAAGTGGATCCCTGAGATCTACAGGGACCAATAGGAAGCAGTAGATAGCTACAGGGCCCCAGAGTGGATCCCTGGGGGGATCTACAGGGATCAAGAAGGAGCAGTGGAGAGCTCCAATGCCCAGGAGTGGATCCTGGGGGGAGGGGATCTACAGAGCCCCAGAGTGGATCCCTGGAGAGGATCTACAGGGACCAGTAAGGAGCTGGAGGGGCTGAAGTGAATCTATAGGGACAGAGAGGGATCTACAGGCCCCCAAAGTGGATCCCTAGGGATCTATAGGGACCAATAGCAGGCAGGAGAGAGTGACAGGTCCCTAGAGTGGATTCCTGAAGGGATCTACAATGACCAATAAGGAGCAGTAGAGAGCTTCAGGGCCCAGAGTGGATCCCTTAGGGCCTGGAGTCGATCCCTGGGGGGGGGAAGAATCTATAGGGATCAATAGAGAGCAGAGGAGAACTACAGGGCCCCAGAGTGGATCACTGAAGGGATCTATAAGGACCAATAGGGAGCAATGGAGAGCTACAGAGCCCCAGAGTGGATCCCTTAGGGCCTGGAGTCGATCCCTTGGGGGGGGAATCTATAGGGATCAATAGAGAGCAGAGGAGAGCTACAGGGCCCCAGAGTGGATCCCTGAAGGGATCTATAAGGACCAATAGGGAGCAGTGGAGAGCTACAGAGCCCCAGAGTGGATCCCTGAGGGGGGATCTACAGGCCCCTAGACTGCACCCCTGAGGGGATCTACTGGGACCAATAAAGAGCAGTGGAGAGCTACAGAGCCCCAGAGTGGATCCCTGAAGGGATCTATAAGGACCAATAGGGAGCAGTGGAGAGCTACAGGGCCCCAGAGTGGATCCCTGAAGGGATCTATAAGGACCAATAGGGAGCAGTGGAGAGCTACAGGACCCCAGAGTGGATCCCTGAAGGGATCTCTAAGGACCAATAGGGAGCAGTGGAGAGCTACAGGGCCCCAGAGTGGATCCCTGAAGGGATCTATAAGGACCAATAGGGAGCAGTGGAGAGCTACAGAGCCCCAGAGTGGATCCCTGAAGGGATCTATAAGGACCAATAGGGAGCAGTGGAGAGCTACAGAGCCCCAGAGTGGATCCCTGAAGGGATCTATAAGGACCAATAGGGAGCAGTGGAGAGCTACAGAGCCCCAGAGTGGATCCCTGAGGTGATCTAGAGGGACCAGTAAGGAGCTAGAGGAGCCAGACTGGATCCCTGGGTACCTATAGGGACAAAAAGGGATCTAGAGGCCCCCAGAGTGGATCCCTGGGGATCTGCAGGCATTTCCAGGCACCAATGGAGATCTCTGGGGACCTCCAGGGGTCGAGAGTGGATCTGTGGGGGATCTACTGGCCCCCAGGTTGGTGGCACAGGGATCTAGGGGGACCTGTGGGGATCTCTAGAGCCCAGACTGGACCTACCAGGATCTATCTGTAGAGATCTGTAGGGATCTATGGGGCCCCAAGCTGGGTCCAGGGGGATCTAAAGGGATCAGTGGGGATCAGTGAAGGATCCTTAGGCCTCAGACATGATCCAGGGGGATCTACAGGGATCTATGGGGATCCACAGGCATCTAAAGGCCCCAGACTGAGCCCATGGGGATCTAAAGGGATCAACAGGCATCAGTGCAGGATCTCTAGGCCTCAGACTAGATCCACAGGGATCTACAGGGATCTCTGGGGATCTACAGGGATCTTTGTGGATCTACAGGGATCTAAGGGGACCTACAGAGATCTGCAGGGATCTACAGGGACATGTGGGGATCTACAGGGATCTAAAGGCCCCATCCTGAGTCCATGGGGATCTACAGGGATCTATGGGGATCCACAGGCATCTAAAGGCCCCAGACTGAGCCCATGGGGATCCACAGGGATCTATGGGGATCCACAGGCATCTAAAGGCCCCAGACTGAGCCCATGGGGATCCACAGGGATCTATGGGGATCCACAGGCATCTAAAGGCCCCAGACTGAGTCCATGGGGATCTACAGGGATCTATGGGGATCCACAGGCATCTAAAGGCCCCAGCCTGAGCCCATGGGGATCTAAAGGGATCAACAGGCATCAGTGGAGGATCTCTAAGCCTCAGACTAGATCCATGGGGATCTACAGGGATCTTTGTGGATCTACAGGGATCTAAGGGGGCCTACAGAGATCTGCAGGGATCTACAGGGACATGTGGGGATCCACAGGCATCTAAAGGCCCCAGACTGAGTCCAGGGGGATCTACAGGGATCTATGGGGATCCACAGGGATCTATGGGGACCGAGGGGGACCCATAGGGATCTACAGTGATCCACAGGGATCTGTGGGGATCTACAAGGACCCACAGGGATCTATGGGGATCTACAAGGACCCACAGGGATATATGGGGACCAATGGGGACCCACAGGGGTCTACAATGATCCACAGGGATCTGTGGGGATCTACAAGGACCCACAGGGATCTATGGGGATCTGCAGGGATCTATGGGGACCAATGGGGATCTGCAGGGATCTACAACAACCTATAGGGATCTACCATGATCTACAGGGATCTAAGGGGATCTACAGGGATCTATGGGGGTCTACAGGGATCTATGGGGATCTACAGGGATCTATGGGGATCTACAGGGATCTATAGGGAGCTAAAGGCCCCAGGCTGAGTCCATGGGGATCTACAGGAACCCATGGGGATCAGGGAGGGATCTCCAGGCCTCAGAAGGGATCCACAGGGATCTTTGGGGATCTATATGGATCCATGTGGGTATATAAGGATCAGTGGGGATCTACAGGGGTCTATGGGGATCTTTATGGATCTTTGGGGATCTACAGGGACCTGTGAGGACCCACAGGGATCTATGGGGACTGAAGGAGGTCCATGGAGATCTACAACGCTCTGCAGGGATCTGTGGAGATCTACAGGGATCTAAAGGGACTGGCAGGGATCTATGGGAATCCACAGTGACCTGCAGGGATCTACGAGGATCTATAAGGATCTACAGGGATTGACAAGGATCTATGGGGGCCAACAGGGACCTCCAAGGATCTACAACGACCTGCAAGCACCTGTGGGGATCTACAGGGATCTATGGGGCCCAACAGGGACCTCCAAGGATCTACAGCGACCTACAAGCACCTGTGGGGATCTACAGGGATCTATGGGGCCTGACAGGGATCTACAATGACCTACAAGCACCTGTGGGGATCTACAGGGATCTATGGGGCCTGACAGGGATCTACAATGACCTGCAAGCACCTGTGGGGATCTACAGGGATCTATGGGGACCTGGGGGCACCTGCAGCGATCTCTAACGACCTAAAGAGACCTGTGGGGATCTACTGGGATCTAGGGGGACCCGTGGGGACCTACAGGGCCTCTCCAGGCCCCTGGGGCCTACGCCAAGCCCCGTAGCGTTTCCTCCCCAGCCTAGAGGCAGGGCGTGGCCTCCCCTCTTCCTCCTCCTCCTCCTCCTCCCCCCCCCTGCCCCGCCCTAGACAGCCAGCAGGACGCTGACAGGGCAGTGGTCGCTGCCCAGGGCCTGAGGGTGGATCCTGCTGTGGCAGAGGGCGGGGCCCAGCTGGCCGGAGAGGAGGGCGTGGTCCAGGCTCCGCCCCCTGGCCCCGCCCAGGTAGGTGCAGAAGGGGAAGGCCTCGGGCAGGGTTGGGTAGAGGCAGTGGAAAGAGGCCAGGAGGGACTCGGCCAGCAGCAGGCCTGTGGGGATTGACAGGGATCTATGGGGATCTATGGGGATCTATGGGGATCTACAGGGATCTATAGGGATCTATAGGGATCTATGGGGATCTACAGGGATCTATAGGGATCTATGGGGACCTGGGGGCACCTGCAGCGATCTCTAACGACCTAAAGAGATCTGTGGGGATCTACTGGGATCTAGGGGGACCCGTGGAGACCTATAGGGCCTCTCCAGGCCCCTGGGGCCTACGCCAAGCCCCACAGCGTTTCCTCCCAACCTAGAGGCAGGGCGTGGCCTCTCTTCTTCCTCCTCCTCCTCCCCCCTGCCCCACCCTAGACAGCCAGCAGGACGCTGCCAGGGCAGTGGTCGCTGCCCAGGGCCTGGGGGTGGATCCTGCTGTCGCAGAGGGCGGGGCCCAGCTGGCTGGAGAGGAGGGAGTGGTCCAGGCTCCGCCCCCTGGCCCCACCCAGGTAGGTGCAGAAGGGGAAGGCCTCGGGCAGGGTCGGGTAGAGGCAACGGAAAGAGTCCAGGAAGCCCTCGGCCAGCAGCAGGCCTGTGGGGATCGACAGGGATCTATAGGGATCTGTGGGGATCTACAGGGATCTATGGGGATGTACAGGGAGCTAAAGGCCCCAGGCTGAGTCCATGGGGATCTACAGGAACCCATGGGGATCAGGGAGGGATCTCCAGGCCTCAGACGGGATCCACAGGGATCTTTGGGGATCTATATGGATCCATGTGGGTGTATAAGGATCTATGGGGATCTACAGGGGTCTATGGGGATCTTCACGGATCCTTGGGGATCTACAGGGATCGGTGAGGACCCACAGGGATCTATGGGGACCGAAGGAGATCCATGGAGATCTACAACGTTCTGCAGGGACCTGTGGAGATCTACAGGGATCTAAAGGGACTGGCAGGGACCTATGGGAATCCACAGTGACCTGCAGGGATCTACGAGGATCTATAAGGATCTACAGGGATCTACAAGGATCTATGGGGCCCGACAGAGACCTCCAAGGATCTACAATGACCTACAAGCACCTGTGGGGATCTATAGGGATCTATGGGGACCGACAGGGACCTCCAAGGATCTACAACGATCTACAAGCACCTGTGGGGATCTACTAGGATCTATGGGGCCTGACAGGGACCTCCAAGGATCTACAGGCACCTGTGGGGATCTACAGGGATCTATGGGGACCTGGGGGCGCCTGCAGCGACCTCTAACGACCTAAAGAGATCTGTGGGGATCTACTGGGATCTAGGGGGACCCATGGGGACCTACAGGGCCTCTCCAGGCCCGTGGGGCCTACGCCAAGCCCCACAGCGTTTCCTCCCCAGCCTAGAGGCAGGGCGTGGCCTCTCTTCTTCCTCCTCCCCCCCCCTGCCCCGCCCTAGACAGCCAGCAGGACGCTGACAGGGCAGTGGTCGCTGCCCAGGGCCTGAGGGTGGATCCTGCTGTCGCAGAGGGCGGGGCCCAGCTGGCCGGAGAGGAGGGCGTAGTCCAGGCGCCAACCCACGTTACGGGCCCTGGCCCCGCCCAGGTAAGTCCAGAAAGTGAAAGCGTTGGGCAGGGTCGGGTAGAGGCACCGGAAAGAGTCCAGGAAGCCTTCATCCAGCAGCAGGCCTGTGGGGATCGACAGGGATCTATGGGGATCTACAGGGATCTATGGGGGTCTACAGGGAGCTAAAGGCCCCAGGCTGAGTCCATGGGGATCTACAGGAACCCATGGGGATCAGGGAGGGATCTCCAGGCCTCAGACAGGATCCACAGGGATCTTTGGGGATCTATACGGATCCATGTGGGTATATAAGGATCTATGGGGATCTACAGGGGTCTATGGGGATCTTCACAGATCTTTGGGGATCTACTGTGATCTGTGGGGATCTACAGGGATCGGTGAGGACCCACAGTGATCTACGGGGACCGAAGGAGATCCATGGAGATCTACAACGTTCTGCAGGGACCTGTGGAGATCTACAGGGATCTAAAGGGACTGGCAGGGATCTACGGGAATCCACAGTGACCTGCAGGGATCTACGAGGATCTATAAGGATCTACAGGGATCTACAAGGATCTATGGGGCCCGACAGAGACCTCCAAGGATCTACAATGACCTACAAGCACCTGTGGGGATCTATAGGGATCTATGGGGACCGACAGGGACCTCCAAGGATCTACAACGATCTACAAGCACCTGTGGGGATCTACTAGGATCTATGGGGCCTGACAGGGACCTCCAAGGATCTACAGGCACCTGTGGGGATCTACAGGGATCTACGGGGATCTGGGGGCACCTGCAGCGATCTCTAACGACCTAAAGAGATCTGTGGGGATCTACTGGGATCTAGGGGGACCCGTGGAGACCTATAGGGCCTCTCCAGGCCCGTGGGGCCTACGCCAAGCCCCACAGCGCTTCCTCCCAACCTAGAGGCAGGGCGTGGCCTCTCTTCTTCCTCCTCCCCCCCCCTGCCCCGCCCTAGACAGCCAGCAGGACGCTGACAGGGCAGTGGTCGCTGCCCAGGGCCTGAGGGTGGATCCTGCTGTCGCAGAGGGCGGGGCCCAGCTGGCCGGAGAGGAGGGCGTAGTCCAGGCGCCAACCCACGTTACGGGCCCTGGCCCCGCCCAGGTAAGTCCAGAAGGTGAAAGCGTTGGGCAGGGTCGGGTAGAGGCAGCGGAAAGAGTCCAGGAAGCCTTCATCCAGCAGCAGGCCTGTGGGGATCGACAGGGATCTATGGGGATCTACAGGGATCTATGGGGGTCTACAGGGAGCTAAAGGCCCCAGGCTGAGTCCACGGGGATCTACAGGAACCCATGGGGATCAGGGAGGGATCTCCTGGCCTCAGACGAGATCCACAGGGATCTTTGGGGATCTATATGGATCCATGTGGGTGTATAAGGATCTTTGGGGATCTACTGTGATCTGTGGGGATCTACAGGGATCGGTGAGGACCCACAGGGATCTACGGGGACCGAAGGAGATCCATGGAGATCTACAACGTTCTGCAGGGACCGGTGGAGATCTACAGGGATCTAAAGGGACTGGCAGGGACCTATGGGAATCCACAGTGACCTGCAGGGATCTACGAGGATCTATAGGGATCTACAGGGATCTACAAGGATCTATGGGGGCCAACAAGGTCCTCCAAGGATCTACAAGCACCTGTGGGGATCTACTGGGATCTAGGGGGACCCGTGGGGACCTACAGGGCCTCTCCAGGCCCCTGGGGCCTACGCCAAGCCCCGTAGCGTTTCCTCCCCAGCCTAGAGGCAGGGTGTGGCCTCCCCTCTTCCTCCTCCTCCTCCTCCTCCCTCCCCCTGCCCCTCCCTAGACAGCCAGCAGGACGCTGACAGGGCAGTGGTCGCTGCCCAGGGCCTGGGGGTGGATCCTGCTGTCGCAGAGGGCGGGGCCCAGCTGGCCGGAGAGGAGGGCGTAGTCCAGGCGCCAACCCACGTTACGAGCCCTGGCCCCGCCCAGGTAAGTCCAGAAGGTGAAAGCGTTGGGCAGGGTCGGGTAGAGGCAACGGAAAGAGTCCAGGAAGCCTTCATCCAGCAGCAGGCCGAAGCCTTCCCTCTCCTGAGGGCTGAAGCCCGGCGAGGCCTGGTTGGCCTTGGGGTGGCGCAGGTCGAGCTCGCGGTGAGCCACGTTGAGGTCGCCGCAGAGCAGCAAGGGCCCGGCGCGGGCCTGGCGGCTCAGGTAGGCGCGGAAGGCGCGGTCCCAGCCCAGGCGGTAGTCCAGGCGCGCCAGGCGCCGGCCCGCGTTGGGCACGTAGGCGCAGACCACCCGCAGCGAGGGGAACTCGGCCGTGATCACCCTGCCCTCCTGGTCGTGGGCGGGGTCGCCTGGGGGGGGGAGGGGGAGGGGAGGGGTTAGAGGGGGTGGGGTTAGAGGGGGGGGTGGGTGGGAGGGGATTGGGAGGGAGTGGGAGGGGTTGGGAGTGGGAGTGGGAGGGGAGGGGTTAGAGGTCGTGGGTGGGGTCGCCTGGGGGAAGGGGAGGGGTTAGGGGGGGTAGGTGAGAGGGGCTTGAGAGGGAGTGGGAGGGGATTGGGAGGGAGTGGGAGGGAGTGGGAGGGAGTGGGAGGGAGTGGGAGGGGAGTGGGAGGGAGTGGGAGGGAGTGGGAGGGAGTGGGAAGGGATTGGGAGGGAGTGGGAGGGAGTGGGAGGGAGTGGGAAGGGAGTGGGAGGGAGTGGGAGAGAGTGGGAGGGGAGTGGGAGGGGACAGGGAGGGAGTGGGAGAGGTTGGGAGGGGATGGGGAAGGGAGTTGGAGGGGATTGGGAAGGAGTGGGAAGGGAGTGGGAGGGGATGGGAGGGGATGGGAGGGAATGAGAGGGGAGTGGGAGGGGACTGGGAGGAAGTGGGAGGGGAGTGGGAGGGAGTGGGAGGGAGTGGGAGGGAGTGGGAAGGGAGTGGGAGGGAGTGGGAGAGAGTGGGAGGGGAGTGGGAGGGGACAGGGAGGGAGTGGGAGAGGTTGGGAGGGGATGGGGAAGGGAGTTGGAGGGGATTGGGAAGGAGTGGGAAGGGAGTGGGAGGGGATGGGAGGGGATGGGAGGGAGTGGGAGGGGAGTGGGAGGGAGTGGGAGGGGAGTGGGAGGGAATGGGAGGGAGTGGGAGGGAGTGGGAGTGGGAGTGAGAGGAGAGTGGGAGGGAGTGGGAGGGGATTGGGAGGGACTGGGAGGGAGTGGGAGGGGAGTGGGAGGCAGTGGGAGAGAGTGGCAGGGGATGGGAGGGGACAGGGAGGGGACTGGGACGGAGTGGGAGGGAGTGGGAGGGGATTGGGAGGGAGTAGGAGGGAGTGGGAGAGGATTGGGAGGGAGTGGGAGGGAGTGGGAGGGGACAGGGAGGGATTGGGAGGGGACAGGGAGGGAGTGGGAGGGGCTTGGGAGGGAGTGGGAGGGAGTGGGAGGGAGTGGGAGGGGATTGGGAGGGGATGAGGAAGGGAGTGGGAGGGAGTGGGAAGGGATTGGGAGGGGATTGGGAGGGAGTGGGAGGAGCTTGGGACTGGGAGTGGGAGGGGCTTGGGAGGGGCTGGGAGGGGCTAAGAGGGGCTGGGAGGGACTGGGAGGGGCCAAGAGGGCCTGGGAGGGGCTTGGGAGGGACTGGGAGGGGCTAAGAGGGACTGGGAGGGGCTTGGGAGGGGCTGGGAGGGGCTAAGAGGGGCTGGGAGGGGCTTGGGAGGGGCTGGGAGGGGAGTGGGAGGGGCCTGAGAGAGGAGTGGGAGGGGATTGGGAGAGAGTGGGAGGGGCTTGGGACTGGGAGTGGGAGGGGCTTGGTAGGGGCTGGGAGGGGCTAAGAGGGGCTGGGAGGGACTGGGAGGGGCTTGGGAGGGACTGGGAGGGGCTAAGAGGGACTGGGAGGGGCTTGGGAGGGGCTGGGAGGGGCCAAGAGGGCTTGGGAGGGGCTTGGGAGGGGCTGGGAGGGGCTAAGAGGGCCTGGGAGGAGCTTGGGAGGAGCTGGGAGGGACTGGGAGGAGCTTGGGAGGGGCTGGGAGGGGCCAAGAGGGCCTGGGAGGAGCTTGGGAGGGGCTTGCGACTAGGAGTGGGAGGAGCTTGGGAGGGGCTGGGAGGGGCTAAGAGGGACTGGGAGGAGCTTGGGAGGGGCCAAGAGGGCCTGGGAGGGGACTAAGGAGGGGCGGGCGTGTACGGGACGGGGCGTGGCAGGCGTGTCTGGGCTGTGGCAGGCGTGTGCGGGGTGGGCGTGTCCGGGGCAGGGCGGGGTGGGCGTGTCTGGGGCAGGGCAGGGTGGGCGTGTCCGGGGTGGGGCGGGGTGGGCATGTCCGGGGTGGGGCGGGGTGGGAATGTCCGGGGTGGGGCGGGGTGGGAATGTCCGGGGTGGGGCGGGGTGGGAATGTCCGGGGCGGGACGGGCGGGCGTGTGCGGGGTGGGTGTGTTTGGGGCGGGGCGGGCATGTCCAGGGTGGGGCGGGCGTGCCTGGGGCGTGTCTGGGGTGGGGCGGGGCAGGCGTGTCCGGGGCGTGTCGGGCGTGCCTGGGGCGTGTCTGGGGTGGGGCGGGGCAGGCGTGTCCGGGGCAGGGCGGGGCAGGTGTGTGCAGGGCATGTTGGGCGTGCCCGGGGTAGGGCGGGGTGGGAGTGCCCGGGGCAGGGTGTGTCAGGCGTGACCGGGGTGGGGTGGGTGTGTCTGGGGCAGGCGTGTATGGGGCGGGGCGGGCGTGTCCGGGGTGGGGTGGGTGTGTGCGGGGCGGGGTGGGTGTGTCTGGGGCGGGGCGGGGCAGTCATGTCTGGGGCAGGGCGGGGCAGGTGTGGCCGGGGCGGGGCAGGGCGTGCCCGGGGTAGGGCGGGGCGAGCGTGTCCAGGGTGGGGCGGGGCAGGCGTGTCCGGGGTGGGGCGGGCGTGTCCGGGGTGGGGCGGGTTGGGCGTGTCCGGGGTGTGGCGGGAGTGTCCAGGGCGGGGCGGGTGTGTCTGGGGCGGGGTGGGGCAGGCGTGTGCAGGGCATGTTGGGCGTGCCCGGGGTCGGGCGGGGCGGGCGTGTCCGGGGCAGGGTGTGTCAGGCGTGACCGGGGCGGGTGTGTCTGGGGCAGGCGTGTATGGGGCGGGTTGGGCGTGTCCAGGGTGGGGTGGGTGTGTGCGGGGCGGGGTGGGTGTGTCTGGGGCGGGGCGGGGCAGGCATGTCTGGGGCAGGGCGGGGCAGGTGTGGCCGGGGCGGGGCAGGGCGTGCCCGGGGTAGGGTGGGGCGAGCGTGTCCAGGGCGGGGCGGGGCAGGCGTGTCCGGGGCGGGGCGGGTTGGGCGTGTCCGGGGTGTGGCGGGAGTGTCCAGGGTGGGGTGAGTATGTCTGGGGCGGGGCGGGGCAGGCATGTCTGGGGCAGGGCGGGGCAGGTGTGGCCGGGGCGGGGCGGGGCGTGCCCGGGGTAGGGCGGGGCGGGCGTGCCCGGGGCGGGGCAGGGCGTGTCCGGGGCGTGTCCTCACCGATGCCGTAGGTGACGCTGAGGGGCCTGGTGCGCGCCAGCAGCCCCACCCCGCTGTAGCCTGCCCTGCCCTGGGCGCTGCTCCAGTACTGGTGGGGGAGGTGCGGCAAGGCCTGCACAGGCCCCGGCACCGCCTCCGCCCCGCACTTGGTCTCCTGCAGGCACAGCACGTCCGGGGCCTCGGCCTGCACCCACTGCCGGGGCGGGGGGGGGGGAGTGGGGGGGTGGGGGTGGGGTGGGAGAGAGAGAGAGAGAAGGGCTGGGGTAGGCCTCAGCGCTGGGGTAGGCCTCAGCTGTTGGGGTAGGCCTCAGCGCTGGGGTAGGCCTCAGTGCTAGGGTAGGCCTCAGCGCTGGGGTAGGCCTCAGCGCTGGGGTAGGCCTCAGTGCTGGGGTAGGCCTCAGCGCTGGGGTAGGCCTCAGTGCTGGGGTAGGCCTCAGCTGTTGGGGTAGGCCTCAGTTGTTGGGGTAGGCCTCACTGCTAGGGTAGGCCTCAGCGCTGGCGTAGGCCTCAGGGCAGGGGTAGGCCTCACTGCTAGGGGTAGGCCTCACTGCTAGGGGTAGGCCTCAGTGCTGGGGTAGGCCTCACTGCTAGGGTAGGCCTCAGCTGTTAGGGTAGGCCTCAGTGCTGGGGTAGGCTTCAGCTGTTGGGGTAGGCCTCACTGCTAGGGTAGGCCTCAGCTGTTGGGGTAGGCCTCAGGCCCTATCTAGGCCTCACTGCTAGGGTAGGCCTCAGTGCTGGGGTAGGCCTCAGTGCTGGGGTAGGCCTCAGGGCTGAGGTAGGCCTCAGCGCTGGGGTAGGCCTCAGATGTTGGGGTAGGCCTCAGGCCTCATCTAGGCCTCGCTGCTAGGGTAGGCCTCAGTGCTGGGGTAGGCCTCAGTGCTGGGGTAGGCCTCACTGCTAGGGGTAGGCCTCAGCTGTTGGGGTAGGCCTCAGTGCTAGGGGTGGGCCTCAGCGCTGGGGTAGGCCTCAGTGCTGGGGTAGGCCTCACTGCTAGGGGTAGGCCTCAGCGCTGGGGTAGGCCTCAGTCCTCATCTAGGCCTCACTTCTGGTCTAGGCCTCACTGCTAGGGGTAGGCCTCAGTGCTGGGGTAGGCCTCACTGCTGGGGTAGGCCTCAGTGCTGGGGTAGGCCTCAGCTGTTGGGGTAGGCCTCAGCTGTTGGGGTAGGCCTCAGTGCTGGGGTAGGCCTCAGTCCTCATCCAGGCCTCACTGCTAGGGTAGGCCTTAGTGCTGGGGTAGGCCTCAGGCCTCATCTAGGCCTTGCTGCTGGGGTAGGCCTCACTGCTGGGGTAGGCCTCAGGCCTCATCTAGGCCTCAGCGCTGGGGTAGGCCTTACTGCTGGGGTAGGCCTCAGGGCTGGGGTAGGCCTCACTGCTGGGGTAGGCCTCAGCGCTGGGGTAGGCCTCACTGCTGGGGTAGGCCTCAGTGCTGGGGTAGGCCTCACTGCTAGAGTAGGCCTCAGCTGTTAGGGTAGGCCTCACTGCTAGGGTAGGCCTCAGCTGTTGGGGTAGGCCTCAGGCCCTATCTAGGCCTCACTGCTAGGGTAGGCCTCAGTGCTGGGGTAGGCCTCACTGCTGGGGTAGGCCTCAGGCCTCATCTAGGCCTCACTTCTAGTCTAGGCCTCACTGCTAGGGTAGGCCTCAGGGCTGGGGTAGGCCTCAGCTGTTGGGGTAGGCCTCACTGCTAGGGTAGGCCTCAGGCCTCATTTAGGCCTCACTGCTGGGGTAGGCCTCAGGCCTCATCTAGGCCTCACTTTAGTCCAGGCCTCACTGCTAGGAGTAGGCCTCAGCTGTTGGGGTAGGCCTCAGGCCTCATCCAGGCCTCACTCCCACCCCAGGCCTCACTCCCCTCTAGGCCTCACTCCCCTCTAGGCCTCACTCCCCTCTAGGCCTCACTCCCACTCCAGGCCTCACTCCCCTCTAGGCCTCACTCCCACCCCAGGCCTCACTCCCCTCTAGGCCTCACTCCCACTCCAGGCCTCACTCCCCTCTAGGCCTCACTCCCCTCTAGGCCTCACTCCCACCCCAGGCCTCACTCCCACCCCAGGCCTCACTCCCCTCCAGGCCTCACTCCCACCCCAGGCCTCACTCCCCTCTAGGCCTCACTCCCACCCCAGGCCTCACTCCCACCCCAGGCCTCACTCCCCTCTAGGCCTCACTCCCCTCCAGGCCTCACTCCCACCCCAGGCCTCACTCCCACTCCAGGCCTCACTCCCACCCCAGGCCTCACTCCCCTCTAGGCCTCACTCCCACCCCAGGCCTCACTCCCACCCCAGGCCTCACTCCCCTCTAGGCCTCACTCCCACCCCAGGCCTCATTCCCACTCCAGGCCTCACTCCCCTCTAGGCCTCACTCCCACCCCAGGCCTCACTCCCACCCCAGGCCTCACTCCCCTCTAGGCCTCACTCCCACTCCAGGCCTCACTCCCCTCTAGGCCTCACTCCCCTCTAGGCCTCACTCCCACCCCAGGCCTCACTCCCACCCCAGGCCTCACTCCCCTCTAGGCCTCACTCCCACTCCAGGCCTCACTCCCCTCTAGGCCTCACTCCCCTCTAGGCCTCACTCCCACCCCAGGCCTCACTCCCCTCTAGGCCTCACTCCCACCCCAGGCCTCACTCCCGCCCCAGGCCTCACTCCCACTCCAGGCCTCACTCCCCTCTAGGCCTCACTCCCACCCCAGGCCCCACCCCAGGCTCACCTCCAGGCCTCCTTTGCGCACCCAGGCCCTGAGCCCATCCACGTTCCAGGAGGCCACTTTGAGGGTCCAGCGGCGACCATCAGAGGTCTCCTCCCGCGGGGGGGGGGGGGACATAGGCGTGGCTGGGGCTGGGCTCCGCCCGGGGCGGGGCCTTGGCTGGGCGGGGCCCTGCGGGGAGGGAGGGGAGGGGTTAGGGTGGGGTAGGGAGGGGAGTGGGAGGGGTTAAGAGGAGTGGGAGGGGCCAGGGAGTGGGAGTGGGAGGGGTTAAGAGGAGAGTGGGAGGGGTTAAGAGGAGTGGGAGGGGCCAGGGAAGGAGTGGGAGGGGCTGAGAGTGGGAGGGGTTAAGAGGAGTGGGAGGGGCCAGGGAGGGAGTAGGAGGGGCTAAGAGGAGCGTGGGAGGGGTTAAGAGGAGTGGGAGGGGCCAGGGAGGGAGTGGGAGGTGCTAGGAGTGGGAGGGGTTAAGAGTGGGAGGGACCAGGGAGGGAGTGGGAGGGACTAGGAGAGTGGGAGGGGTTAAGAGGAGTGGGAGGGGCCAGGGAGGGAGTGGGAGGGGCTAGGAGAGTGGGAGGGGTCAAGAGGAGTGGGAGGGGCCAGGGAGGGAGTGGGAGGGGCTAGGAGAGTGGGAGGGGTTAAGAGGAGTGGGAGGGGCCAGGGAGGGAGTGGGAGGGGCTGAGAGGAGAGTGGGAGGGGTTAAGAGGAGTGGGAGGGGCCAGGGAGGGAGTGGGAGGGGCTGAGAGGAGAGTGGGAGGGGTTAAGAGGAGTGGGAGGGGCCAGGGAGGGAGTGGGAGGGGCTGAGAAGAGAGTGGGAGGGGCTGAGAGGGGAGTGGGAGGGGCCAGGGAGGGAGTGGGAGGGGCTAGGAGAGTGGGAGGGGTTAAGAGGAGTGGGAGGGGCTAGGAGGGAGTGGGAGGGGCTGAGAGGAGAGTGGGAGGGGTTAAGAGGAGTGGGAGGGGCCAGGGGGGGAGTGGGAGGGGCTAGCAGAGTGGGAGGGGTTAAGAGGAGTGGGAGGGGCCAGGGAGGGAGTGGGAGGGGCTAGAAGAGTGGGAGGGGTTAAGAGGAGTGGGAGGGGCCAGGGAGTGGGAGGGGCAGAGAGGAGAGTGGGAGGGGCTTGGGGAAGCAGTGGGAGGGGATTGGAGGCAGTGGGAGGAGCTAAGAGGGTGTGGGAGGGGCATAGAGGGAGTGGGAGGGGTGAGGGAGGGAGTGGGAGGAGCTAAGAGGGAGGGGATTGGGTGGGGCTAAGAGGGGAGTGGGAGGGGCAAGGGAGGGAGTGGGAGGAGCTAAAAGGGAGTGGGAGGGGCATAGTGGAAGAGGGAGGGGCCAGGGAGAGAGTGGGAGGGGATTGGATGGGGCTGGGAGGGGCTACAGAGATGAGTGGGAGGGGCAAAAAGGAGGAGTGGGAGGGGTTAAGAGGAGTGGGAGGGGCCAGTGAGGAAGTGGGAGGGGCATAGAAAGAGTGGGAGGGGACTAAGAGGGAGTGGGAGGGGCTAAGAGATGAGTGGGCGGGGCTAAGATGAGTGGGAGGGGCTAGGATGACAGTGGGAGGGGCTAAGAGGAGGAGTGGGAGGGGCTAAGAGAGTGGGAGGGGCCAGGGATTGAGTGGGAGGAGCCAAGGAGGGAGTGGGAGGGGCTGGGTGGGGCTCTGGGCGGGGCTCTGGGCGGGGCTCTCCGGTCCCCACCCAGCCCTTACCTGCTTCCTGCTCATCCTCCTTCCTGCTGCGCTTGGGCATGGTCCTAGGCCCCGCCTCCTGCGGGGACACAGCCAATCAGCACCCAGCAGGCTCTGGCAGCAGCCAATCAGGGCCCAGAGAGACCAAAACAAAGCCAATCAGGGTCCAGAGAGCCCAAACCGGAGCCAATCAGGGCCCAGAGAGCCCAAACCGGAGCCAATCAGGGTCCAGCACCCCCAAGCCGGAGCCAATCAGGGCCCAGAGAGACCAAACCGGAGCCAATCAGGGCCCAGAGAGCCCAAAACGGAGCCAATCAGGGTCCAGAGAGCCCAAACCGGAGCCAATCAGGGCCCAGAGAGACCAAACCGGAGCCAATCAGGGCCCAGAGAGCCCAAACCGGAGCCAATCAGGGCCCAGACAGACCAAACTGGAGCCAATCAGGGCCCAGAGAGCCCAAACCGGAGCCAATCAGGGCCCAGAGAGCCCAAACCGGAGCCAATCAGGGCCCAGAGAGACCAAACCGGAGCCAATCAGGGCCCAGAGAGACCAAACCGGAGCCAATCAGGGCCCAGAGAGCCCAAACCGAAGCCAATCAGAGCCCAGAGAGACCAAACCGGAGCCAATCAGGGTCCAGAGAGACCAAACCGGAGCCAATCAGGGCCCAGAGAGACCAAACCGGAGCCAATCAGGGTCCAGCACCCCCAAACCGGAGCCAATCAGGGCCCAGAGAGCCCAAACCGGAGCCAATCAGGGCTCAGAGAGACCAAACCGGAGCCAATCAGGGCCCAGAGAGACCAAACCGGAGCCAATCAGGGCCCAGCACCCCCAAACCGGAGCCAATCAGGGTCCAGAGAGACCAAACCGGAGCCAATCAGGGCCCAGAGAGCCCAAACCGGAGCCAATCAGGGCCCAGAGAGCCCAAACCGGAGCCAATCAGGGTCCAGAGAGTCCAAACCGGAGCCAATCAGGGCCCAGAGAGACCAAACCGGAGCCAATCAGGGTCCAGAGAGACCAAACCGGAGCCAATCAGGGCCCAGAGAGCCCAAACCGGAGCCAATCAGAGCCCAGAGAGACCAAACCGGAGCCAATCAGGGTCCAGAGAGCCCAAACCGGAGCCAATCAGGGCCCAGAGAGACCAAACCGGAGCCAATCAGGGTCCAGCACCCCCAAACCGGAGCCAATCAGGGCCCAGAGAGCCCAAACCGGAGCCAATCAGGGTCCAGCACCCCCAAACCGGAGCCAATCAGGGCACAGAGAGACCAAACCGGAGCCAATCAGGGCCCAGAGAGACCAAACCGGAGCCAATCAGGGTCCAGAGAGCCCAAACCGGAGCCAATCAGGGTCCAGAGAGCCCAAACCGGAGCCAATCAGGGCCCAGAGAGACCAAACCGGAGCCAATCAGGGTCCAGAGAGACCAAACCGGAGCCAATCAGGGCCCAGAGAGCCCAAACCGGAGCCAATCAGGGTCCAGAGAGCCCAAACCGGAGCCAATCAGGGCCCAGAGAGACCAAACCGGAGCCAATCAGGGTCCAGCACCCCCAAACTGGAGCCAATCAGGGCCCAGAGAGACCAAACCGGAGCCAATCAGGGCCCAGAGAGACCAAACCGGAGCCAATCAGGGTCCAGCACCCCCAAACCGGAGCCAATCAGGGCCCAGAGAGACCAAACCGGAGCCAATCAGGGTCCAGAGACACCAAACCGGAGCCAATCAGGGCCCAGCACCCCCAAACCGGAGCCAATCAGGGCCAAGAGTGACCAAACCGGAGCCAATCAGGGCCCAGAGAGCCCAAACCGGAGCCAATCAGGGTCCAGAGAGCCCAAACCGGAGCCAATCAGGGTCCAGCACCCCCAAACCGGAGCCAATCAGGGCCCAGAGAGACCAAACCGGAGCCAATCAGGGTCCAGCACCCCCAAACCGGAGCCAATCAGGGCCCAGAGAGCCCAAACCGGAGCCAATCAGGGCTCAGAGAGACCAAACCGGAGCCAATCAGGGCCCAGAGAGACCAAACCGGAGCCAATCAGGGTCCAGCACCCCCAAACTGGAGCCAATCAGGGCCCAGAGAGACCAAACCGGAGCCAATCAGGGCCCAGAGAGACCAAACCGGAGCCAATCAGGGTCCAGCACCCCCAAACCGGAGCCAATCAGGGCCCAGAGAGACCAAACCGGAGCCAATCAGGGTCCAGAGAGACCAAACCGGAGCCAATCAGGGCCCAGAGAGCCCAAACCGGAGCCAATCAGGGCCCAGACAGACCAAACTGGAGCCAATCAGGGCCCAGAGAGCCCAAACCGGAGCCAATCAGGGCCCAGAGAGCCCAAACCGGAGCCAATCAGGGCCCAGAGAGACCAAACCGGAGCCAATCATGGCCCAGAGAGACCAAACCGGAGCCAATCAGGGTCCAGCACCACCAAACCGGAGCCAATCAGGGCCCAGAGAGACCAAACCGGAGCCAATCAGGGCCCAGAGAGCCCAAACCGGAGCCAATCAGGGTCCAGAGAGACCAAACCGGAGCCAATCAGGGCCCAGAGAGCCCAAACCGGAGCCAATCAGGGTCCAGAGAGCCCAAACCGGAGCCAATCAGGGTCCAGAGAGACCAAACCGGAGCCAATCAGGGCCCAGAGAGACCAAACCGGAGCCAATCAGGATCCAGCACCCCCAAACCGGAGCCAATCAGGGCCCAGAGAGCCCAAACCGGAGCCAATCAGGGCCCAGAGAGCCCAAACCGGAGCCAATCAGGGTCCAGAGAGACCAAACCGGAGCCAATCAGGGTCCAGAGAGACCAAACCGGAGCCAATCAGGGCCCAGAGAGACCAAACCGGAGCCAATCAGAGCCCAGAGAGACCAAACCGGAGCCAATCAGGATCCAGCACCCCCAAACCGGAGCCAATCAGGGTCCAGAGAGACCAAACCGGAGCCAATCAGGGTCAAGAGAGACCAAACCGGAGCCAATCAGGGCCCAGAGAGACCAAACCGGAGCCAATCAGGGTCCAGAGAGCCCAAACCGGAGCCAATCAGGGCCCAGAGAGACCAAACCGGAGCCAATCAGGGTCCAGAGAGACCAAATCGGAGCCAATCAGGGCCCAGAGAGCCCAAACCGGAGCCAATCAGAGCCCAGAGAGACCAAACCGGAGCCAATCAGAGCCCAGAGAGCCCAAACCGGAGCCAATCAGGGTCCAGAGAGCCCAAACCAGAGCCAATCAGGGTCCAGCACCCCCAAACCGGAGCCAATCAGGGCCCAGAGAGCCCAAACCGGAGCCAATCAGGGCCCAGAGAGCCCAAACCGGAGCCAATCAGGGACCAGAGAGACCAAACCGGAGCCAATCAGGGCCCAGAGAGCCCAAACCGGAGCCAATCAGGGTCCAGCACCCCCAAAACGGAGCCAATCAGGGCCCAGAGAGCCCAAACCGGAGCCAATCAGGGTCCAGAGACACCAAACCGGAGCCAATCAGAGCCCAGAGAGCCCAAACCGGACCCAATCAGGGCCCAGAGAGACCAAACCGGAGCCAATCAGGGTCCAGAGAGCCCAAACCGGAGCCAATCAGGGCCCAGAGAGCCCAAACCGGAGCCAATCAGGGCCCAGCACCCCCAAACCGGAGCCAATCACGGCCCAGAGAGACCAAACCGGAGCCAATCAGGGTCCAGAGAGCCCAAACCGGAGCCAATCAGGGCCCAGAGAGCCCAAACCGGAGCCAATCAGGGCCCAGAGAGACCAAACCGGAGCCAATCAGGGCCCAGAGAGCCCAAACCGGAGCCAATCAGGGCCCAGCACCCCCAAACCGGAGCCAATCAGGGCCCAGAGAGACCAAACCGGAGCCAATCAGGGTCCAGAGAGACCAAACCGGAGCCAATCAGGGCCCAGAGAGCCCAAACCGGAGCCAATCAGGGTCCAGAGACACCAAACCGGAGCCAATCAGGGCCCAGAGAGACCAAACCGGAGCCAATCAGGGTCCAGAGACACCAAACCGGAGCCAATCATGGCCCAGAGAGACCAAACCGGAGCCAATCAGGGTCCAGCACCACCAAACCGGAGCCAATCAGGGCCCAGAGAGACCAAACCGGAGCCAATCAGGGCCCAGAGAGACCAAACCGGAGCCAATCAGGGCCCAGAGAGCCCAAACCGGAGCC
>NW_026974659.1:0-34058 GCF_015220805.1 Pogoniulus pusillus
GGGGACTTGAGAATGGGAAGGGATCTGGAATGGATTGTGGGTGACTGGGAGGGGACTGGGCTGGACTGGGAGGGGACTTAGAAGGGACTGGGAAGGGAATGAAAAGGAACTGGGAGAATCTGAAAGGTAGTTGGAAGGGACTGGAAGGGACAGAGAGAGACTGAAAGGAGACTGGGATGGACCTGGTAAGGACTGGGTTGGGACTGGGTGAGGACTGGGTTGTACTGGGAAAGGACTGGAATGGGAGGACTTGGAAGGGGCCTGGATGGGAACTGAAAGTGCTCCTAGGAAGAACTGTGACAGACTGGGAGGGACTGGGAGGTGGTCTGGAAGAGACTGGAGCAGGATTGGGCAGGGACTGGGATGGGATTAGAGAGGGGCTGGGAGAGGTCTGGGAGGGAACTGGAAGGCACTGCAGAGGAATTGGGAGGGACTGGGAGGGGGCTTGATGGGACTGGGAATCTTACCTGGAGGCGCTGGGAGCTGCTCTGGGGGCGCTGGGAGCCTCCTCTGTGCCCCTGCCGTTTGGTCTCCCTCCCCCCTCCCTCCCTCCCTCCCGGCGCTGACAGAGCAGGAGGGCCAGAGCCACGCTCTGATTGGCCAGTGGGGCTCGGGCAGCAGCGCTCCCATTGGCTGCGCTGGGCCAGCCCCCCAGTTTGGGAACAGTGCGTCCCAGTTCGGGACCAGTCCCCCCCAGTTTAGGAACAGTGCGTCCCTGTTCGGGACCAGCCCCCCCAGTTTGGGAACAGTGCGTCCCAGTTCGGGACCAGCCCCCCCAGTTTGGGAGCAGTGCGTCCCAGTTCGGGACCAGCCCCCCCAGTTTGGGAACAGTGCGTCCCAGTTCGGGACCAGTCCCCCCCCAGTTTGGGAACAGTGCGTCCCAGTTTGGGACCCGCCCCCCCAGTTTTGTTCCAGTGCATCCCTAGTTTGGGACCAGTCCCCCCACCTTGGGAACAGTGTGTCCCAGTTCGGGACCAGTCCCCCCTAGTTTTGTTCCAGTGCGTCCCAGTTTGGGACCAGTCCCCCCAGTTTGGGACCAGTCCCTCCCAGTTTGGGAACAGTGCATCCCAGTTCGGGACCAGTCCCCCCAGTTTGGGAGCAGTGCGTCCCAGTTTGGGACCAGTCCCCCCTAGTTTTGTTCCAGTGTGTCCCACTTTGGGACAAGTCCCCCCAGTTTGGGACCAGTCCCTCCCAGTTTGGGAACAGTGTGTCCCTGTTCGGGCCCAGCCCCTCCCAGTTTGGGAACAGTGTGTCCCAGTTTGGGACCAGCCACCCCCCAGTTTTGTTCCAGTGTGTCCCAGTTTGGGACCAGTCCCCCCAGTTTGGGACCAGTCCCCCCAGTTTGGGACCAGTCCCCCCAGTTTGGGAACAGTGCATCCCAGTTTGGGACCAGTCCCCCCCAGTTTGGGAACAGTGCATCCCAGTTCGGGACCAGTCCCCCACAGTTTGGGACCAGACCCCCCCAGTCTGCGACCACTCCCCTGCAGTTTGGGTTGAGTGTGTCCCAGTTTGGGCCCAGTTTGCCCCAGTTGGGGTCCAGTTCCCTCCCAGTCCCTTCCATTCCCCTCCCACTTCTGTTCCAGTCCCTCCCACTCCCCATCCAGTTCTTCCCAGTCCCCTCCAGTCCCTCCCAGTCTTTGCCGGTTCCCTCCCACACCCTCCCAGTTTCCTCGCAGTTCCTGCCCAGTCCCATCCCAGTGCTTCCCAAATCCATCCAGTACCTCCAACACACCTTCATGTCCCCTCCCAGTCTGTCCCAGTCCCTACCACTTCTGTTCCAGTCCCCAGCCCTCCCCTCCCAGTCCCTCCAAATCCCTTTCCAGTACCTCCCAGTTCCCTCCCAACTCGCGCCCAGTCCCTAACAGTTCTCTCCTACTCCCTCCCAATGCCTCCCACTTCCTTCCCAGTCCCCCGCCCAGTCCCCTCCCATTTCCATCCCACAACTTCCCAGGCCCTCCAAATTCTATCCCAATCCTTCTCATTTCCCTCCCAGCCCCTCCCAGGGAGCCTGACTGGGAGGAACTGGGAGGGACTGGGATGGAACTGGGTGTGACGGGCAGGGATGGGGCACAGGGTGCAGCCTGTGAGGGATTGTCAGGGACTGGGAGGGAACTGGTTGTGACTGTGTGGGGATTGGGAGAGACTGGGAGGGATTGGGAGGAGGCTGGGAGGGCATTGGGACGGACTGGGAGGGAATGGGATGGAGCGGGAAGGGATCAGGGATGGAGTGGAGGGATTGGGAGGGACTGGGATGGCCTGGGAGGGGATGTGGAGGGAGAGAGGGATAGGGGCTTGGGAGTTAGTGGAGGGGACTGGGATATACTGGGAGGTAGTGGAATAGATTGGGAATGGATTGGGAGGGAATGGAGAGGGATCTGGAATGGATTGTGAGTGACTGGGAGAGGACTGGGGACAGGGAGGGGATTAGTAGGGAGTGGGAGGTGACTGGTAGCACTAGGGACTGGGAGAGACTGAGAGGGGACTTGGATGGACCTGGAAAGGACTGGATTGGGACTGGGAGGGAAATGGGAGTGGATTGGAAGGGACTGAAAAGGACTGGGTGTGGAGTGGGATGTACTGGGAAAGGAGTGGAATGGGATTGTGAGAGAGTGGGATGGGACTGGGAGGGAGTGGGTGGGATTCAGAGGCACGGGGAAGGAGTGGGAGGGAGTGAGATGGACTGGGAAGGGATCTGGGAAGGAGTGAGCTGAACTGGGAGAGGACTGGGAAGGGGCCTGAGAGGTGTCAGGGAGGGGAATGGGACTGGGAGTTGCTGGGATGGGACAGGGAGGGGAATGGGAGGGACTGCTGGGAAGTGGGAGAGGAATGAGATGGAATGGGAGGGAGTGGAAGGGGATTGGGAGGGAAGGGAAAGGGATCTGGAATGAATTGTGAGTGACTGGGAGGGGACTGGGGACTGGAAGGGGATTAGGAGGGAGTGGGAGGTGACTGGAAGGGGACTGGGATATTGTGGGAGCTAGTGGGATGGACTGGGAAGGATTGGGATGGGGCTGGGTGGGAGTGATAGAGGACTGGGACGGGACTGGAGTTGGACTGGGACGGGACCGGGAGGGACTGAGAGAGACTGGGAGGGGACTGAGATGGATCTGATAAGGACTGGATTGGGACTGGGAGAGGACTGTGAGGGAACTGGGAGAGGACAGGAAGGGACTGGGAGGGGGAGTGGGAGGGATTGAGAGGAACTGGGAAGGACTTGGAGGAGACTGGGAGGGCATTGGGATGGAGTGGGAGTGGGATGGAGTGGGAAGGGGCCTGAGAGGTGTCAGGGAGGAGTGACCTGGGAGGGCATTGGGAGGGAATGGGAAGGGATCTGGAATGGATTGTGAGTGACTGGGAGGGGCCTGGGAAGGTAGTGGGAGGGTGTGAAAGGTCTTTGGGGTGGCCTGGAAGGCATTTGGAGGGGACTGGGATGTACTGGGAGCGAGTGGGATGGACTGGGAAGGATTGGAAGGGGGCTGGGTGAGACTGGGAGGGGATTGGGAGGAAATGGGATCAGACTGGGAGGGACAGAGAGAGACTGGGAGGGGATTGGGAGGGAAGGGGAAGGGATGGGAAGGGGAGTGGGAAGGGGCTGGTAAGGACTGGATTTGGATTGGGAGAGGCCTGAGGAAGACTGGAAGGAGACCAGGAGGGATTGGGTAGGACTGGAATGGGATTGTGAGAGACTGGGAAGGGATTGGGAGTGAGTGGGTGGGATTCAGAGGAACGGGGAGGGAGTGGGAAGGGATCTGGGAAGGACTGAGCTGAACTGGGAGAGGACTGGGAAGGGGCCTGAGAGGTGTCAGGGAGGGGAATTGGACTGGGAGGTGCTGGGATGGGACAGGGAGGGGATTTGGAAAGGATTGTGAGTGACTGGGAGGGGACTGGGCAGGTAGGGGGAGTGTGTGAAAGGTGGTTGGAGTGGCGTGGGAGGGGCCTGGGATATACTGGGAGCCAGTGGGATGGTCTGGGAAGGATTGGGAGGGGGCTGGGTGGGACTGATAGAGGACTGGGAGGAAATGGGAGAGGACTGTGAGGGACTGGAGTTGGACTGGGAAAGGACTCATCCCAGTCCCCTCCCAGTCCTCAGTCCCTCGCAGTCCTGCCCCATTCCTTCCCAGTCCTCTCCCAGACCGTCCCAGTCCCAATCCAGTCCTTCCCAGTGTCTCCCAGTATGCCCCAGTCCCCTTCCAGACTAGGGTGATTGTGAGTGAGTGGGAGAGGCAGGGAGGGGAATGGAAGGGAGAGCTGGGAAGTGGGATGGGATTGGGAGGGACTGGGGAGGAGTGGGAGGAGACTGAGAGGGAAGTGGGAAAGGATGAGGGATGGAGTGGAGGGATTGTGAGGGACTGGGATGGCCTGGGAGGGGATGTGGAGGGCCTGGGAGAGAGGGAGAGGGGCATGGGAGTTAGTGGAGGGGACTGGGATATACTGGGAGATAGTGGAATGGAGTGGGAGTGGATTGGGAGGGAATGGAGAGGGATCTGGAATGGATTGTGTGTGACTGGGAGAGGACTGGGGACAGGGAGGGGATTAGGAGGGAGTGGGAGGTGACTGGTAGGGGCCTGGGATGGACCTGGAAAGATTGGATTGGGACTGGGAGAGGACTGGGAGGGAAATGGGAGAGGATTGGAAGGGACTGAAAAGAACTGGGTGCGGAGTGGGATGTACTGGGAAAGGAGTGGAATGGGATTGTGAGAGAGTGGGATGGGACTGGGAGGGCTTTGGGAGGGAGTGGGTGGGATTCAGAGGCACGGGGAAGGAATGGGATGAGGGGGAGGGAGTGAGATGGATTGGGAAGGGATCTGGGAAGGACTGAGCTGAACTGGGAGAGGTCTGGGAAGGAGCCTGAGAGGTGTCAGGGAGGGGAATGGGACTGGGAGTTGCTGGGATGGGACAGGGAGGGGAATGGGAGGGACTGCTGGGAAGTGGGAGAGGAATGAAATGGAATGGGAGGGAGTGGAAGGGGATTGGGAGGGAAGGGAAAGGGATCTGGAATGAATTGTGAGTGACTGGGAGGGGACTGGGGACAGGGAGGGGATTAGAAGGGAGTGGGAGGTGACTGGAAGGGGACTGGGATATTGTGGGAGCTAGTGGGATGGACTGGGAAGGATTGGGATGGGGTTGGGTGGGAGTGATAGAGGACTGGGACAGGACTGGAGTTGGACTGGGAAGGGACTGGGCGGGACTGAGAGAGACTGGGAGGGGACTGAGATGGACCTGGTAAGTACTGGACTGGGAGAGGACTGTGAGGGAACTGGGAGAGGCCAGGAAGGGACTGGGAGGGATTGAGAGGAACTGGGAAGGACTTGGAGGAGACTGGGAGGGCATTGGGATGGAGTGGGAAGGGGCCTGAGCGGTGTCAGGGAGGAGAGTGGCCTGGGAGGGCATTGAGAGGGAATGGGAAGGGATCTGGAATGAATTGTGAGTGACTGGGAGGGGACTGGGAAGGTGGTGGGAGGGTGTGAAAGGTCTTTGGGGTGGCCTGGGAGGGGACTGGGATGTACTGGGAGTGAGTGGGATGGACTGGGAAGGATTGGAAGGGTGCTGGGTGAGACTGGGAGGGGATTGGGAGGGATGGGAAGGGGAGTGGGAAGGGGCTGGTAAGGACTGGATTTGGATTGGGAGAGGCCTGGAAAGGACTGAGGAGAACTGGAAGGAGACCAGGAGGGATTGGGTAGGACTGGAATGGGATTGTGAGAGACTGGGAGGGGATTGGGAGGGGGTGGGATGGACTGGGAAGGGATCTGGGAAGGAGTGAGTGGGTCTGGGAGGGATTGGGTGAGACTGGGAAGGGGCCTGAGAGGTGTGAGGGAGAGGAATGGGCCTGGGAGGTCTTGGGATGGGACAGGGAGGGGAATGGGAGGGACTGATGGAAGTGGGATGGGATTGGGAGGGACTGGTGAGGCGTGGGAGGAGACTTGGAGGGACTGAGAGGTAGTGGGAGGGAAGTGGGAAAGGATGAGGGATGGAGTGGAGGGACTGGGAGGGGATGTGGAGGGCCTGGGAGAGAGTGATGGGGGCTCGGGAGTTAGTGGAGGGGACTGGGATATACTGGGAGATAGGGGGATGGAGTGGGAGAGATTGGGAATGGATCTGGAATGGATTGTGAGTGAGTGGAATGGCAATAGAAAGGGACTAGGAGGGACTGACAGAGCGGGAGGGGACTGGGATGGAGCTGGAAAGGACTGGATTGGGACTGGGAGAAGACTGAAAAGGACTGGGAGGGCAGTGGGATGTAGTGGGAAAGGAGTGTAATGGGATAGTGAGGGACTGGGAAGGGATTGGGAGTGAGTGGGTGGGATTCAGAGGAACGAGAAGGGAGTGGGATGGAGTGGGAGGGAGTAGGATGGTCTGGGAAGGGATCTGGGAAGGACTGAGCTGAACTGGGAGAGGAATGGGAGGGGGCCTGAGATGTGTCAGGGAGGGGAATTGGACTGGGAGGTGCTGGGATGGGACAGGGAGGGGATTTGGAAAGGATTGTGAGTGACTGGGAGGGGACTGGGCAGGTAGGGGGAGTGTGTGAAAGGTGGTTGGAGTGGCGTGGGAGGGGCCTGGGATATACTGGGAGCCAGTGGGATGGTCTGGGAAGGATTGGGAGGGGGCTGGGTGGGACTGATAGAGGACTGGGAGGAAATGGGAGAGGACTGTGAGGGACTGGAGTTGGACTGGGAAAGGACTCATCCCAGTCCCCTCCCAGTCCTCAGTCCCTCGCAGTCCTGCCCCATTCCTTCCCAGTCCTCTCCCAGACCGTCCCAGTCCCAATCCAGTCCTTCCCAGTGTCTCCCAGTGTCTCCCAGTATGCCCCAGTCCCCTTCCAGACTAGGGTGATTGTGAGTGAGTGGGAGAGGCAGGGAGGGGAATGGGAGGGAGAGCTGGGAAGTGGGATGGGATTGGGAGGGACTGGGGAGGAGTGGGAGGAGACTGAGAGGGAAGTGGGAAAGGATGAGGGATGGAGTGGAGGGATTGTGAGGGACTGGGATGGCCTGGGAGGGGATGTGGAGGGCCTGGGAGAGAGGGAGAGGGGCATGGGAGTTAGTGGAGGGGACTGGGATATACTGGGAGGTAGTGGAATAGATTGGGAATGGATTGGGAGGGAATGGAGAGGGATTTGGAATGGATTGTGAGTGACTGGGAGAGGACTGGAATGGCACTAGGGACTGGGAGAGACCGGTTGGGGACTGGGATGGAGCTGGAAAGGACTGGATTGGGACTGGGAGGGAAATGGGAGAGGATTGGAAGGGACTGGGAGGGGAGTGGGACATACTGGGAGCTAGTGGGATGGACTGGGAAGGATTGGGTGAGGCTGGGTGGGACTGGGAGTGGATTGAGAGGAAATGGGAGAGGACTGGGACTGGGATGAACCTGGAAAGGACTGGATTAGGACTGGGAGGGCAATGGGAGAGGACTGGAAGGGACAGAGAAGGACTAGGAGGGGGGGTGGGATGTACTGGGAAAGGAGTGGAATTGGATGGAGTGGGAAGGGATCAGGGATGGAGTGCAGGGATTGGAAGTGACTGGGATGGACTTTGAGGTAGGGGGAGGGGAGTGGAAACGTCTGAAAGGTACTCGGAGGGGCCTGGAAGAGTCTGTGAGGGGATTTGGAAGGACTGTGAAGGGAATGGGAGGGACTGGAAGGGGACTGGGATATGGTGCGAAGAATGGAAGGAACTGGGACGGGACAGGGCGGGAATGGGATTGACTGACAGGGAGTGGATGGGGACAGGGAGGGGAATGGGATTGACTGACAGGGAGTGGGAGGGGACAGGGAGGGGAATGGGATTGACTGACAGGGAGTGGGTGGGGACAGGGAGGGGAATGGGATTGACTGACAGGGAGTGGGAGGGGACAGGGAGGGGAATGGGATTGACTGACAGGGAGTGGGAGGGGACAGGGAGGGGAATGGGATTGACTGACAGGGAGTGGGAAGGGACAGGGAGGGGAATGGAAAGGGATCTGGAATGGATTGTGAGTGAGTGGGAGGGGACTGGGCGGGAGAGGGAGGGGACTTAGTAGGGACTGGGAAGGGAATGAAAAGGGACTGGGAGGGTCTAAAAGGTAGTTGGAAGGGCCTGGAATGAACTGGGAGGGGACTGGGATGTACTGGGAGCTAGTGGGATGGACTGGGAAGGATTTGGAGGGGGCTGGATGGGACTGATAGGGGATTGGGTGGAAATGGGCGAGGACTGGGATGGACCTGGTAAGGACTGGATTGGGACTGGGTGAGGACTGTGAGTTGTACTGGGAAAGGACTGGAAGGGGAGGGCATGGGAAGGGCCTGGATGGGAACTGAAAGCGATCCCAGTAGGAACTGGGATGGATTGGGAGGAATTGAGAGGGGGTCTGGGAGAGACTGGAGCAGGATTGGGCAGGGACAGGGATGGGATTAGAGAGGGGCTGGGAGAGGTCTGGGAGGGAACTGGGAGGCACTGCAGAGGAATTGGGAGGGACTGGGAAGGATTTGGAGAGGTCTGGAAGGGAACTGGGAGGGACTGGGAGGGGGCTTGATGGGACTGGGAATCTTACCTGGAGGCGCTGGGAGCTGCTCTGGGGGCACTGGGAGCCTCCTCTGTGCCCTTGCTGCCGTTTGGTCTCCCTCCCCCCTCCCTCCCTCCCTCCCGGCGCTGACAGAGCAGGAGGGCCAGAGCCACGCTCTGATTGGCCAGTGGGGCTCGGGCAGCAGCGCTCCCATTGGCTGCGCTGGGCCAGCCCCCCAGTTTGGGAACAGTGCGTCCCAGTTTGGGACCAGCCCCCCCAGTTTGGGAACAGTGCATCCCAGTTTGGGACCAGCCCCCCCAGTTTGGGAACAGTGCGTCCCAGTTTGGGACCAGCCCCCCCAGTTTGGGAACAGTGCGTCCCAGTTCGGGACCAGCCCCCTCAGTTTGGGAACAGTGTGTCCCAGTTCGGGACCAGTCCCTCCAGTTTGGGACCAGTCCCCCCCAGTTTGGGAACAGTGCGTCCCAGTTTGGGACCAGTCCCCCAGTTTGGGACCAGTCCCCCCCAGTTTGGGAACAGTGCGTCCCAGTTTGGGACCAGCCCCCCCAGTTTGGGAACAGTGCATCCCAGTTTGGGACCAGCCCCCCCAGTTTGGGAACAGTGCGTCCCAGTTTGGGACCAGCCCCCCCAGTTTGGGAACAGTGCGTCCCAGTTCGGGACCAGCCCCCTCAGTTTGGGAACAGTGTGTCCCAGTTCGGGACCAGTCCCTCCAGTTTGGGACCAGTCCCCCCCAGTTTGGGAACAGTGCGTCCCAGTTTGGGACCAGTCCCCCAGTTTGGGACCAGTCCCCCCCAGTTTGGGAACAGTGCGTCCCAGTTTGGGACCAGTCCCCCAGTTTGGGAACAGTGCGTCCCAGTTCGGGACCAGTCCCCCCCAGTTTGGGAACAGTGCGTCCCAGTTTGGGACCAGCCCCCCCAGTTTGGGAACAGTGCGTCCCAGTTTGGGACCCGCCCCCCAGTTTGGGAGCAGTGTGCCCCAGTTTGGGACCAGCCCCCCCAGTTTGGGAACAGTGCATCCCAGTTTGGGACCAGCCCCCCCAGTTTGGGAACAGTGTGTGCCAGTTCAGGACCAGCCCCCCAGGGATCAGGGATGGAGTGGAGTGATTGGGAGGGACTGGGATGGCCTGGGAGGGGATGTGGAGGGAGAGAGGGATAGGGGCTTGGGAGTTAGTGGAGGGGACTGGGATATACTGGAAGATAGTGGAATGGAGTGGGAGTGGATTGGGAGGGAATGGAGAGGGATCTGGAATGGATTGTGAGTGACTGGGAGAGGACTGGAATGGCACTAGGGACTGGGAGAGACTAAGAGAGACTGGGAAGGGACTGGGATGGACGTGGAAAGGACTGGATTGGGACTGGGAGAGGACTGGGAGGGAAATGGGAGAGGATTGGAAGGGACTGAAAAGAACTGGGTGCGGAGTGGGATGTACTGGGAAAGGAGTGGAATGGGATTGTGAGAGAGTGGGATGGGACTGGGAGGGAGTGGGTGGGATTCAGAGGCACGGGGAAGGAGTGGGAGGGAGTGAGATGGACTGGGAAGGGATCTGGGAAGGAGTGAGCTGAACTGGGAGAGGACTGGGAAGGGGCCTGAGAGGTGTCAGGGAGGGGAATGGGACTGGGAGTTGCTGGGATGGGACAGGGAGGGGAATGGGAGGGACTGCTGGGAAGTGGGAGAGGAATGAAATGGAATGGGAGGGAGTGGAAGGGGATTGGGAGGGAAGGGAAAGGGATCTGGAATGAATTGTGAGTGACTGGGAGGGGACTGGGGACTGGAAGGGGATTAGGAGGGAGTGGGAGGTGACTGGAAGGGGACTGGGATATTGTGGGAGCTAGTGGGATGGACTGGGAAGGATTGGGATGGGGCTGGGTGGGAGTGATAGAGGACTGGGACGGGACTGGAGTTGGACTGGGACGGGACCGGGAGGGACTGAGAGAGACTGGGAGGGGACTGAGATGGATCTGATAAGGACTGGATTGGGACTGGGAGAGGACTGTGAGGGAACTGGGAGAGGACAGGAAGGGACTGGGAGGGGGAGTGGGAGGGATTGAGAGGAACTGGGAAGGACTTGGAGGAGACTGGGAGGGCATTGGGATGGAGTGGGAGTGGGATGGAGTGGGAAGGGGCCTGAGAGGTGTCAGGGAGGAGTGACCTGGGAGGGCATTGGGAGGGAATGGGAAGGGATCTGGAATGGATTGTGAGTGACTGGGAGGGGCCTGGGAAGGTAGTGGGAGGGTGTGAAAGGTCTTTGGGGTGGCCTGGAAGGCATTTGGAGGGGACTGGGATGTACTGGGAGCGAGTGGGATGGACTGGGAAGGATTGGAAGGGGGCTGGGTGAGACTGGGAGGGGATTGGGAGGAAATGGGATCAGACTGGGAGGGACAGAGAGAGACTGGGAGGGGATTGGGAGGGAAGGGGAAGGGATGGGAAGGGGAGTGGGAAGGGGCTGGTAAGGACTGGATTTGGATTGGGAGAGGCCTGAGGAAGACTGGAAGGAGACCAGGAGGGATTGGGTAGGACTGGAATGGGATTGTGAGAGACTGGGAAGGGATTGGGAGTGAGTGGGTGGGATTCAGAGGAACGGGGAGGGAGTGGGAAGGGATCTGGGAAGGACTGAGCTGAACTGGGAGAGGACTGGGAAGGGGCCTGAGAGGTGTCAGGGAGGGGAATTGGACTGGGAGGTGCTGGGATGCGACAGGGAGGGGATTTGGAAAGGATTGTGAGTGACTGGGAGGGGACTGGGCAGGTAGGGGGAGTGTGTGAAAGGTGGTTGGAGTGGCGTGGGAGGGGCCTGGGATATACTGGGAGCCAGTGGGATGGTCTGGGAAGGATTGGGAGGGGGCTGGGTGGGACTGATAGAGGACTGGGAGGAAATGGGAGAGGACTGTGAGGGACTGGAGTTGGACTGGGAAAGGACTCATCCCAGTCCCCTCCCAGTCCTCAGTCCCTCGCAGTCCTGCCCCATTCCTTCCCAGTCCTCTCCCAGACCGTCCCAGTCCCAATCCAGTCCTTCCCAGTGTCTCCCAGTATGCCCCAGTCCCCTTCCAGACTAGGGTGATTGTGAGTGAGTGGGAGAGGCAGGGAGGGGAATGGAAGGGAGAGCTGGGAAGTGGGATGGGCTTGGGAGGGACTGGGGAGGAGTGGGAGGAGACTGAGAGGGAAGTGGGAAAGGATGAGGGATGGAGTGGAGGGATTGTGAGGGACTGGGATGGCCTGGGAGGGGATGTGGAGGGCCTGGGAGAGAGGGAGAGGGGCATGGGAGTTAGTGGAGGGGACTGGGGTATACTGGGAGATAGTGGAATAGATTGGGAGTGGATTGGGAGGGAATGGAGAGGGATCTGGAATGGATTGTGTGTGACTGGGAGAGGACTGGGGACAGGGAGGGGATTAGGAGGGAGTGGGAGGTGACTGGTAGGGGACTGGGATGGACCTGGAAAGATTGGATTGGGACTGGGAGAGGACTGGGAGGGAAATGGGAGAGGATTGGAAGGGACTGAAAAGAACTGGGTGCGGAGTGGGATGTACTGGGAAAGGAGTGGAATGGGATTGTGAGAGAGTGGGATGGGACTGGGAGGGGTTTGGGAGGGAGTGGGTGGGATTCAGAGGCACGGGGAAGGAATGGGATGAGGGGGAGGGAGTGAGATGGACTGGGAAGGGATCTGGGAAGGACTGAGCTGAACTGGGAGAGGAATTGGAGGGGGCCTGAGAGGTGTCAGGGAGGGGAATGGGACTGGAAGTTGCTGGGATGGGACAGGGAGGGGAATGGGAGGGACTACTGGGAAGTGGGAGAGGAATGAGATGGAATGGGAGGGAGTGGAAGGGGATTGGGAGGGAAGGGAAAGGGATCTGGAATGAATTGTGAGTGACTGGGAGGGGACTGGGGACAGGGAGGGGATTAGAAGGGAGTGGGAGGTGACTGGAAGGGGACTGGGATATTGTGGGAGCTAGTGGGATGGACTGGGAAGGATTGGGATGGGGTTGGGTGGGAGTGATAGAGGACTGGGACAGGACTGGAGTTGGACTGGGAAGGGACTGGGCGGGACTGAGAGAGACTGGGAGGGGACTGAGATGGACCTGGTAAGTACTGGACTGGGAGAGGACTGTGAGGGAACTGGGAGAGGCCAGGAAGGGACTGGGAGGGATTGAGAGGAACTGGGAAGGACTTGGAGGAGACTGGGAGGGCATTGGGATGGAGTGGGAAGGGGCCTGAGCGGTGTCAGGGAGGAGAGTGGCCTGGGAGGGCATTGAGAGGGAATGGGAAGGGATCTGGAATGAATTGTGAGTGACTGGGAGGGGACTGGGAAGGTAGTGGGAGGGTGTGAAAGGTCTTTGGGGTGGCCTGGGAGGGGACTGGGATGTACTGGGAGGGAGTGGGATGGACTGGGAAGGATTGGAAGGGGGCTGGGTGAGACTGGGAGGGGATTGGGAGGGATGGGAAGGGGAGTGGGAAGGGGCTGGTAAGGACTGGATTTGGATTGGGAGAGGCCTGGAAAGGACTGAGGAGAACTGGAAGGAGACCAGGAGGGATTGGGTAGGACTGGAATGGGATTGTGAGAGACTGGGAGGGGATTGGGAGGGGGTGGGATGGACTGGGAAGGGATCTGGGAAGGAGTGAGTGGGTCTGGGAGGGATTGGGTGAGACTGGGAAGGGGCCTGAGAGGTGTGAGGGAGAGGAATGGGCCTGGGAGGTCTTGGGATGGGACAGGGAGGGGAATGGGAGGGACTGATGGAAGTGGGATGGGATTGGGAGGGACTGGTGAGGCGTGGGAGGAGACTTGGAGGGACTGAGAGGTAGTGGGAGGGAAGTGGGAAAGGATGAGGGATGGAGTGGAGGGACTGGGAGGGGGATGTGGAGGGCCTGGGAGAGAGTGATAGGGGCTCGGGAGTTAGTGGAGGGGACTGGGATATACTGGGAGATAGGGGGATGAAGTGGGAGAGATTGGGAATGGATCTGGAATGGATTGTGAGTGAGTGGAATGGCAATAGAAAGGGACTAGGAGGGACTGACAGAGCGGGAGGGGACTGGGATGGAGCTGGAAAGGACTGGATTGGGACTGGGAGAAGACTGAAAAGGACTGGGAGGGCAGTGGGATGTAGTGGGAAAGGAGTGTAATGGGATAGTGAGGGACTGGGAAGGGGTTGGGAGTGAGTGGGTGGGATTCAGAGGAACGAGAAGGGAGTGGGATGGAGTGGGAGGGAGTAGGATGGTCTGGGAAGGGATCTGGGAAGGACTGAGCTGAACTGGGAGAGGAAAGGGAAGGGGCCTGAGATGTGTCAGGGAGGAGAATTGGACTGGGAGGTGCTGGGATGGGACAGGGAGGGGATTTGGAAAGGATTGTGAGTGACTGGGAGGGGACTGGGCAGGTAGGGGGAGTGTGTGAAAGGTGGTTGGAGTGGCGTGGGAGGGGCCTGGGATATACTGGGAGCCAGTGGGATGGTCTGGGAAGGATTGGGAGGGGGCTGGGTGGGACTGATAGAGGACTGGGAGGAAATGGGAGAGGACTGTGAGGGACTGGAGTTGGACTGGGAAAGGACTCATCCCAGTCCCCTCCCAGTCCTCAGTCCCTCGCAGTCCTGCCCCATTCCTTCCCAGTCCTCTCCCAGACCGTCCCAGTCCCAATCCAGTCCTTCCCTGTGTCTCCCAGTGTCTCCCAGTATGCCCCAGTCCCCTTCCAGACTAGGGTGATTGTGAGTGAGTGGGAGAGGCAGGGAGGGGAATGGGAGGGAGAGCTGGGAAGTGGGATGGGATTGGGAGGGACTGGGGAGGAGTGGGAGGAGACTGAGAGGGAAGTGGGAAAGGATGAGGGATGGAGTGGAGGGATTGTGAGGGACTGGGATGGCCTGGGAGGGGATGTGGAGGGCCTGGGAGAGAGGGAGAGGGGCATGGGAGTTAGTGGAGGGGACTGGGATATACTGGGAGGTAGTGGAATAGATTGGGAATGGATTGGGAGGGAATGGAGAGGGATTTGGAATGGATTGTGAGTGACTGGGAGAGGACTGGAATGGCACTAGGGACTGGGAGAGACTGGTTGGGGACTGGGATGGAGCTGGAAAGGACTGGATTGGGACTGGGAGGGAAATGGGAGAGGATTGGAAGGGACTGGGAGGGGAGTGGGACATACTGGGAGCTAGTGGGATGGACTGGGAAGGATTGGGTGAGGCCGGGTGGGACTGGGAGTGGATTGAGAGGAAATGGGAGAGGACTGGGACTGGGATGGACCTGGAAAGGACTGGCTTAGGACTGGGAGGGCAATGGGAGAGGACTGTGAGGGGAGTGTGATGTACTGGGAAAGGAGTGGAATTGGATTATGTGAAACTGGGATGGTACTGGGAGGGGAGTGAGAGAGAGTGGTTGCGTCTGGGAAGGAGACTGATAGGTGACAGAGAGGGAATGGGACTGGGAGGGACAGGGAGAGTAATGGGAAGGACTGTTGGGAAGTGGGAGAGGAATGGGATGCACTGGGCTTGGGAGTTAGTGGAGGGGATTGGGATATACTGGGAGATAGTGGAATGAAGTGGGAGTAGATTGGGAGGGAATGAAGAGGGATCTGGAATGGATTGTGAGTGACTGGGAGAGGACTGGAATGGCACTGGGGACTGGGAGAGACTGGGAGAGGAGTGGATGGGCCTGGAAAGGACTGGATTGGGACTGGGAGGGAAATGGGAGAGGATTGGAAGGGACTGAGAGAGGACTGGGTGTGGAGTGGGATGTACTGGGAAAGGAGAGGAATGAGATTGTGAGAGACAGGGAGGGCATTTGGAGGGAGTGGGTGGAATTCAGAGGAATCAGGAGGGATGGAGTGGGAGTAGGATGGACTGGGAAGGGATCTGGTAAGGACTGAGCAAAAGTGGGAGAGGATTGGGAAAGGGCCTGAGAGGTGGCAGGGAGGGGGAATGGGACGGACTGGTGGGAAGTGGGAGAGGAATGGGAGTGAGTGGGAGGGGATTGGGAGGGAATGGGAAGGGATCTGGAATGGATTGTGAGTGACTGGGAGGGGCCTGGGGACTGGGAGGGGATTAGGAGGGAGTGGGAGGGGACTGGGAGGGACTTGGGAGGTGAGTGGAAGGGGAGCGGGACATACTGGGAGCTAGTGGGATGGACTAGGAAGGATTGGGTGAGGCTGGGTGGGACTGGGAGTGGATTGAGAGGAAATGGGAGAGGACTGGGACTGGGATGGACCTGGAAAGTACTGGATTAGGACTGGGAGGGCAATGGGAGAGGACTGGAAGGGACAGAGAAGGACTAGGAGGGGGGGTGGGATGTACTGGGAAAGGAGTGGAATTGGATGGAGTGGGAAGGGATCAGGGATGGAGTGGAGGGATTGGAAGTGACTGGGATGGACTGGGAGGTAGGGGGAGGGGAGTGGAAACGTCTGAAAGGTACTCGGAGGGGCCTGGAAGAGTCTGTGAGGGGATTTGGAAGGACTGTGAAGGGAATGGGAGGGACTGGAAGGGGACTGGGATATGGTGCGAAGAATGGAAGGAACTGGGACGGGACAGGGCGGGAATGGGATTGACTGACAGGGAGTGGGTGGGGACAGGGAGGGGAATGGGATTGACTGACAGGGAGTGGGTGGGGACAGGGAGGGGAATGGGATTGACTGACAGGGAGTGGGTGGGGACAGGGAGGGGAATGGGATTGACTGACAGGGAGTGGGAGGGGACAGGGAGGGGAGTGGGATTGACTGACAGGGAGTGGGAGGGGACAGGGAGGGGAATGGGATTGACTGACAGGGAGTGGGAGGGGACAGGGAGGGGAATGGGATTGACTGACAGGGAGTGGGAGGGGACAGGGAGGGGAATGGGATTGACTGACAGGGAGTGGGAGGGGACAGGGAGGGGAATGGAAAGGGATCTGGAATGGATTGTGAGTGAGTGGGAGGGGACTGGGCGGGAGAGGGAGGGGACTTAGTAGGGACTGGGAAGGGAATGAAAAGGGACTGGGAGGGTCTAAAAGGTAGTTGGAAGGGCCTGGAATGAACTGGGAGGGGACTGGGATGTACTGGGAGCTAGTGGGATGGACTGGGAAGGATTTGGAGGGGGCTGGATGGGACTGATAGGGGATTGGGTGGAAATGGGCGAGGACTGGGATGGACCTGGTAAGGACTGGATTGGGACTGGGTGAGGACTGTGAGTTGTACTGGGAAAGGACTGGAAGGGGAGGGCATGGGAAGGGCCTGGATGGGAACTGAAAGCGATCCTAGTAGGAACTGGGATGGATTGGGAGGGATTGAGAGGGGGTCTGGGAGAGACTGGAGCAGGATTGGGCAGGGACAGGGATGGGATTAGAGAGGGGCTGGGAGAGGTCTGGGAGGGAACTGGGAGGCACTGCAGAGGAATTGGGAGGGACTGGGAAGGATTTGGAGAGGTCTGGAAGGGAACTGGGAGGGGGCTTGATGGGACTGGGAATCTTACCTGGAGGCGCTGGGAGCTGCTCTGGGGGCGCTGGGAGCCTCCTCTGTGCCCTTGCTGCCGTTTGGTCTCCCTTCCCCCTCCCTCCCTCCCGGCGCTGACAGAGCAGGAGGGCCAGAGCCACGCTCTGATTGGCCAGTGGGGCTTGGGCAGAAGCGCTCCCATTGGCTGCGCTGGGCCAGCCCCCCAGTTTGGGAACAGTGCATCCCAGTTTGGGACCAGCCCCCCCAGTTTGGGAACAGTGCATCCCAGTTTGGGACCAGCCCCCCCAGTTTGGGAACAGTGCGTCCCAGTTCAGGACCAGTCCCCCCCAGTTTGGGAACAGTGCGTCCCAGTTCAGGACCAGCCCCCCCAGTTTGGGAACAGTGCGTCCCAGTTCGGGACCAGTCCCTCCAGTTTGGGACCAGTCCCCCCCAGTTTGGGAACAGTGCGTCCCAGTTTGGGACCAGTCCCCCCAGTTTGGGAACAGTGCGTCCCAGTTCGGGACCAGTCCCCCCCAGTTTGGGAACAGTGTGCCCCAGTTCGGGACCAGCCCCCTCAGTTTGGGAACAGTGCGTCCCAGTTCGGGACCAGCCCCCCCAGTTTGGGAACAGTGTGTCCCAGTTTGGGACCAGTCCCCCCAGTTTGGGAACAGTGTGTCCCAGTTTGGGACCAGCCCCCCCAGTTTGGGAACAGTGTGTGCCAGTTCAGGACCAGCCTCCCAGGGATCAGGGATGGAGTGGAGTGATTGGGAGGGACTGGGATGGCCTGGGAGGGGATGTGGAGGGAGAGAGGGATAGGGGCTTGGGAGTTAGTGGAGGGGACTGGGATATACTGGAAGATAGTGGAATGGAGTGGGAGTGGATTGGGAGGGAATGGAGAGGGATCTGGAATGGATTGTGAGTGACTGGGAGAGGACTGGAATGGCACTAGGGACTGGGAGAGACTAAGAGAGACTGGGAAGGGACTGGGATGGACGTGGAAAGGACTGGATTGGGACTGGGAGAGGACTGGGAGGGAAATGGGAGAGGATTGGAAGGGACTGAAAAGGTCTGGGTGTGGAGTGGGATGTACTGGGAAAGGAGTGGAATGGGATTGTGAGAGAGTGGGATGGGACTGGGAGGGAGTGGGTGGGATTCAGAGGCACGGGGAAGGAGTGGGAGGGAGTGAGATGGACTGGGAAGGGATCTGGGAAGGACTGAGCTAAAGTGGGAGGGGCCTTAGAGGTGTCAGGGAGGGGAATGGGACTGGGAGGTGCTGAGATTGGGACAGGGAGGGGAATGGGAGGGACTGATGGGAAGTGGGAGAGGAATGAGATAGAATGGAACGGGATCTGGAATGAATTGTGAGTGACTGGGAGGGGATTAGGAGGGAGTGGGAGGTGACTGGAAGGGGACAGGGATATTCTGGGAGCTAGTGGGATGGACTGGGAAGGATTGGGACGGGACTGGCTGGGAGTGATAGAGGACTGGGATGAAATGGGAGAGGACTGGGAGGAGACTGGAGTTGGACTGGGAAGGGACAAGGAGGGACTGAGAGAGACTGGAAGGGGACTGAGATGGACCTGGTAAGAACTAGATTGGGACTGGAAGAGGACTGTGCGGGAACTGGGAGAGGCCAGGAAGGGACTGGGAAGGACTGGGAGGAGACGGGGAGGGCATTGGGATGGAGTGGGAGTGGGATGGAGTGGGAAGGGGCCTGAGAGGTGTCAGGGAGGAGAGTGGACTGGGAGGGCATTGGGAGGGAATGGGAAGGGATCTGGAAGGGATTGTGAGTGACTGGGAGGGGACTGAGCCGGAGTGGGAGGGGACTGGGAAGGTAGTGGCAGGATGTGAAAGTGAGTTGGGGAGGCCTGGAAGGCATTGGGAGGGACTGGGAGGGGACTGGGATGTACTGGGAGCTAGTGGGATGAACTGGGAAGGATTGGAAGGGGGCTGGGTGAGACTGGGAGGGACAGAGAGAAACTGGTAGGGGATTGGGAGGGAAGGGGAAGGGATGGGAAGGGGAGTGGGAAGGGGCTGGTAAGGACTGGATTTGGACTGGGAGAGGCCTGGAAAGGACTGAGGAGGACTGGAAGGAGACCGGGAGGGATTGGGTAGGACTGGAATGGGATTGTGAGAGACTGGGAGGGGATTGGGAGGGAGTGGGATGGAGTGGGAAGGGATCTGGGAAGCAGTGAGTGGGACTGGGAGGGATTGGGTGAGACTGGGAAGGGGCCTGAGAGGTGTGAGGGAGAGGAATGGGCCTGGGAGGCCCTGGGATGGGACAGGGAGGGGAATGGGAGGGACTGATGGAAGTGGGATGGGATTGGGAGGGACTGAGAGGTAGTGGGAGGGAAGTGGGAAAGGATGAGGGATGGAGTGGAGGGATTGTGAGGGACTGGGATGGCCTGGGAGGGGATGTGGAGGGCCTGAGAGAGAGGGATAGGGGCTTGGGAGTTAGTGGAGGGAATTGGGATGCAGAGGGAGGGAAGTGGAAGGGACTGCAAGGGAATTGGGAGGGACTGGAGGGATTCGGATAGGTCTAGAATGGGACTGGGAGGGGACTTGTTGAGACTGGGATCCATACCTGAAGGCACTGGGAGCCATCTGGGAAGCACTGGGAGCCATCCTGGAAGCACTGGGAGCTGAACTGGGAGCGCCATTGTGTCCCCTGCCACCATTCTGTCTGTCTCCCTCTCTCCCTCCCTCCCTGGTGCTGTGAGGGGAAAGAGCGGGAAAGCCAGGCTGCGCTCTGATTGGCCAGCGGGGCTTAGGCGGGAAGCGCTCCCATTGGCTGCACTGGGCCCAATTCCCCCACTTGGTGTCCACTTTGGGCCCAGTTCCTACCAGTTTGGGAACAGTTTGTCCCAGTATGGGACCACTTTCCTCCCAAGCCCACCCAGTTCCCTCCTGTTTCCATCCCACTGCCCCCCAGGCCCTCCAAATTCTATCCCAATCCTTCTCATTTCCCTCCCAGTCACTCCCAGGGAGCCTGACTGGGTGGAACTGGGAGGGACTGGGATGGACCTGGCTTTGACCAGCAGGGATAGGGCACAGGGTGCAAACTGTCAGGGATTGTCAGGGACTGGGAGGTAATTGGTAGAGACTGGGAGGGAACTGGTTGTGACTGTGTGGGGATAGGGAGAGACTGGGATAGACTGGGAGGGATTGGGAGGAGACTGGGAGGGCATTGGGACGGGCTCGGAGGGAATGGGATGGAGTGGAGGGATTGGAAGTGACTGGGATGGACTGGGAGGTAGGGGGAGTTGAGTGGGAGCGTCTGAAAGGTACTCAGAGGGGCCTGGAAGAGTCTGTGAGGGGATTTGGAAGGACTGGGAAGGGAATGGAAGGGACTGGAAGGGGACTGGGATATGCTGGGAAGAATGGAGGGAACTGGGACAGGACTGGGAAGGACTTGGAGGGGATTTGTGCGAGACTGGGAGGAGATGTGGGAAGGACTTGGAGGGGCTGGAGGTGGACTAGGATAGAAATGGGATGCACCAAGAGGGAGGTGAGAGGGAACTGGGTAGGACTGGGAGAGACTGAGGGGGACTGGAGAGGAACTGGGAGTGACTGGGAGGGAGTGTGAGGCAATTGGGAGGCACAGGGAGGGAACCGATTGGGACTGCCTGGGGATTGGGAGAGACTGGGAGGAACTGAGTGGAACTGAAAGGCCCTTGGGGGCAACTGGGAGGGACTGGGAGAGGATCTGGGGGTTACTGGGCGGGACGGGGAGCGGAACTGGGAGAGACTGGAAGGAGATCTAGGAGGAACAGAAGGAACTGGGATTAGACTGGGAGGGACTTGGAGGGGATTTGTGAGAGGCTGGGAGATGTGGGAGGGAACTGGGAGGGACTGAGATGGAAATGGGATGGGCAGGACTGGGAGGGACCGGAGGGATTTGAGAGGGATTGGGAGGAAACTGGAAGGGACTGCGGAGGAATTGGGATGCAGAGGGAGGGAAGTGGAAGGGACTGCAAGGGAATTGGGAGGGACTGGGCAGGATTCAGAGAGGTCTAAAATGGGCCTGGGAGGGGACTTGTTGAGACTGGGATTCGTACCTGGAGGCACTGGGAGCCATCCTGGAAGCACTGGGAGCTGAACTGGGAGCTGCCATTGTGTCCCCTGCCACCATTTTGTCTCCCTCCCTCCCTCCCTGACGCTGTGAGGGGAAAGAGCGGGAAAGCCAGGCTGCGCTCTGATTGGCCAGCGGGGCTTAGGCGGGAAGCGCTCCCATTGGCTGCGCTGGGCCCAATTCCCCCACTTGGTGTGCACTTTGGGCCCAGTTCTTACCAGTTTGGGCCCAGTTTGTCCCAGTTTGGGACCACTTCCCTCCCAAGCCCACCCAGTCCCCTCCCATTTCCATCCCACTGCCTCCCAGTCTCTCCCAGTCCCCTCCCATTTCCATCCCACTGCCTCCCAGTCTCTACCAGTCCCTTCCCATTTCCATCCCACTGCCTCCCAGTCTCTACCAGTCCCCTCCCATTTCCATCCCACTGCCTCCCAGTCTCTACCAGTCCCCTCCCATTTCCATCCCACTGCCTCCCAGTCTCTACCAGTCCCTTCCCATTTCCATCCCACTGCCTCCCAGTCTCTACCAGTCCCTTCCCATTTCCATTCCACTGCCTCCCAGTCTCTACCAGTCCCTTCCCATTTCCATCCCACTACCTCCCAGCTCCCCCCAGTCCCCTCCCATTTCCATCCCACTATCTCCCTGCTCCCCCCAGTCACCTCCCAGTCGTTCCCAGACCTTCCGGATTCCATCCCATTTCCCTGCCAGTCACTCACAGGGAGGGGAACTAAGAGGGACTGGGAGGAACTGGGACTGAACTGGGAAGGACTGGGATGGAACTGGGTGCGATTGGCAGGGACAGGGTGTGGGGTGCAGACGGTCGGGGACTGGGAGGGGATCCGCAAGAGACTGGAATTGACTGTGAGTGGATCTGGGAGGTACTGGGATCGGATCTGGGAGAGACTGAGAGGGGCTGGAAGGGACGGGGAGGAACAGAAGGGACTGGGATCGGATCTGGGAGAGACTGAGAGGGGCTGGAAGGGACGGGGAGGAACAGAAGGGACTGGGATTGGATCTAGGAGAGACTGAGAGGGGCTGGAAGGGACGGGGAGGAACAGAAGGGACTGGGATTGGATCTAGGAGAGACTGGGAGGGACTGGAAGGGATGGGGAGGAACGAAAGGGACAGGGATCGGATCTGGGAGCGACTGGGAGGGACTGGAAGGGATGGGGAGGAACGAAAGGGACTGGGATCGGATCTGGGAGCGACTGGGAGGGACTGGAAGGGATGGGGAGGAACGAAAGGGACGGGGATCGGATCTGGGCGGGACTGGGAGGGATAGGGACGGGGCTGGGATCGACTGGGAGGGACTGGGCCGGTCCGGGCGGTATCTGTGTGGGCCTGGGAGCAGAGGAGAGCATGGGAGCCATCCTGTGAGCACTGTGCGTTGTCCTGGAGCACTGGGAGGTACTGGGATCCATACCTGGAGGCGCTGGGAGCTGAGCTGGGAGCGCTGGGAGCCGCCACGGAGCCCCCTGCGGCCGTTTTGTCTCCCTCCCCCCTCCCTCCCGGCGCCGTGAGGGGAAAGAGCGGGAAAGCCAGGCCGTGCTCTGATTGGCCAGCGGCGTTTGGGCGGGAAGCGCTCAGCCTCTGCGCTCTGGCAGGCTCTGGGGGGTCTCACTCTGGGTTTCGGTGTCCCCTTTGGCTCGGCCCCCCCAGCCACAGCTCCAGGGGTCTGGGGGTATCGAAAGGGCTTTTGGGGGCATCTAAAGGCGTCAGGGGTGAGCTGGAGGGGGTCTGCGGGTATCTAAAGGAGGCCTGTGGCCATGTAGAGGGGTCAGGGACCCTCGTAAAGGGGTCCGTGGGCACCTAGAGTGGGTCTGGCGAGATGCAAAGGTGGAGGCTGTGCTTGCTGTGCAAGGCTGCTTGTGTGTGTGTGCTTTAGGTGTGGTTTGCTCTGGGGTGCAGTCAGTGTGTGCTGCTGTCCAGCCGAAGCACTGCAGAGCTGCTGCTTCTCCTTGCAGCACACGCTCAGAGGACAGGTCCCTGGATTGCAGTGCTGCTCCAATGGCCTGTGGTGGCTGCAGGCAGCCGCGGCCCGGGGAGCCCAAGACTCAGCGTGTGGAAGGGTTGGGAGCAGCCCTGGGTGCCTGCAAGGATTCGGGAGGTGAGCAGAGCAGGTGAGATGGATCTGAGACACCTTTCAGAGCAGCTGCTGTGAGTATCTGGAGTCTTCCTGCAGCGTTGGTGCAGTTAAAGTAGAGAAAGCAGCTCTGGAAGGTTTGTGCTGCATCTTCCATCCAGCTGCGTTCTGCAGCCCCTGGGAAGGTGTTGGTTGGTAGAGCGCATCTGTAGGAGGTGTGAAGGGAGCTGGGGGTCTGTCTGCCTGCACAGGAAGAGCTCAGCTGTCTCTGCTCGTCACAGTGCTAGAGAGCAGCTTTCAGAGCTCCGCAGCGTGCTGGAGCTGCTGCAGGAGGATCAAATGGTGTCTGCCTCCCAGACACAGGGAGAGCAGCGTGGAGCCTCCTCCTGTCTGCTTCGTCCATGTGGCAGCTGTCCTGGCACTTGTCATGCCAGTGGAGTAACTGAGCCATGCCGAGAGAGGGGAGGAAATGCAAAGCAGTGGCCCTGAGACAAATCTCACTCTTCCCACAGGCCCGAGCAGGTCTGAAACCCTGCCACGGAGAGGCACAGGCCCCGCAGCAGTGCCTGCATTTCAGCAGCTGCCCATCGGAGCTAAGCACAGCCTCGGCTCAGAGGTGAGGGCATGGCTGTGAGAGTGCAGCTGTCACCAGCACCTGCTCCTCTCCGTGCTCCAGTGGGGCCAAACGTTTCAGATCCACTGCTCCTCTGGGGACTGCAGCACTGAGGACTAATTTGAGGGTGGGTTTGTGTTGGGTTGGTTGGTTTGGCTTTGGTTGTTTTTTTCCCAGGTGCCAAAGCATCTGGGCCGTCTCTGATCTCACTGATCCCTTTTCTGTCATAAATGAAGCTTTACCAAAAAAGTTACAGTCGTGTCACTTCCAGCCTGATCTGCATGGCTTGAGCAGCCACTGCCAAAGAGCAAAGCCTTTGTCAGGGCTCTCGGAGCAGCTCGTTTGTTGTGTGTGTGAAAAAGGCAACCAAGTGTCAGGGGTTGTCTTTCCCATCTTCTGGTGGGGTGCTCTGACGTGCTTTATTTCTGTCTGGCTGTCGCTGGTACGTGTCCCTGGCAGCTCAGGAGCATGTCTGCTGGGCAGTGCTGGGGGCCAGGCATCCCTCCTGTGTGTGCATGGCCCACATGGCAGCACCCTGCAGTCAGAGCTGACTGTGCACTGGAGGTGGAGTGTTGGAGTGGGATCAGCTCAGAGCTCTGCAAGGTCAGTGCATGGCAGTGGAAAATGAAATGCTTTGGCAGTGTTTTTACTGGGGGCATAGGAGCGTGCCCACACCTTCACAGTGTGAGTAACTGAGCTTTGTCCTTGGTTGTTTCACTCTTGGCAGGTTTGCACTTTGCTTTCCACTCCACTGGCCAAGCCAGCCAGATGTGCAGCAGCAGCAGGATGGGCACGAGGGCCCCAGCTGCTGCGGTGAATCCGTCAGCACGGACGCTGGTGCCGCTGCAGCCTGGCCCTGCAGCCTGGCAGGGTGATCTCCTTTGGCTCGGCTCCTGTGGGCTCCAGGTAGGGTTTGTCTGTGTCTGCCAGGAGGGAAGGGTTGAAAAGGAGATTGCTCAGTCAGAGCTCTGACCTAGTAGCTGAAGATTCTGTCCCATGCAGATGCTGACAGAGCAGCTGGATGAGCAGAAAGCCTCTCGTGCAAACGGCTGTGGAGTGCTTCTCTCTGTTCCCTGCTGCTGGGAGGTGCTGACAGGTTAGGGTTTGCAGGGAGGCAGATCTCGCGGAGAAGGGCTGAACTCACTGTGCAAGGACACTGCACAATCCAGTGTGGATCAAAAGCGAGTGACAACTTTATTTAGTAGCCACACGCTTATATGTGTTACAGATAATTTATGCATACATGTAAGAAGCTAAATGGCTGAATCCCTAAATACCCCATTTGCTCTGCTTGAGTTGTCTGCTGACTCGTCAAGGACAGTGCCTCCCTGGCTAGTTATATTAAATGCTGCCTTTGTTTATTCAATATGTCTTTGTTTCTGTGTGGCCTAGCACAGCCTTAATTTAGTTCCATATACTCATCCTGCTTGCCCACTTCTAAGTCATGTCCATTTTCCTTTAGCCATTCTGCAACAAGGGTTAGTGGAGGGGTGTGAAGAATTTGCAGGGATCTCTAAGGGTCTGCAGACACCTTTGAAAGGTCTGAAGTTGTCTGTAGATGTCTCTAGGGTGCTGCAGGGGTCTGCAGGCACCTCTTAAATGTCTGGAGGGGTCTGTAGCTGTCTATAGAGGTCTCTAGAGCTTTGTAGAGGAATGTGGGTGCCTGCAGCTGTCTCTAGGGGGGTGTGGAGGTCTGCAGGCACCTTTCAAATGTCTGGAGGGGTCTGCAGAGCTCTGTCAGGGTCTGTAGATTTTGGCAGGGTTCTGTAGGAGTCTCTGGGCAGCTTTTAAAGGTGTGGAGGGGTCTGTAGCTATTTGTCAGGGTCTGAGAGAGTCTGCAGAGGTCTGTAGAGTTGAGTAGGTGTTTGGAGGTTTCTGTGTGGGTCTGTAGGTGCCTGCAGGCATCAGTGAAGGCTCTGGAGGGGTCTGTAGATGTGTGCAGGGGTCTGTTAAATATCTGGAGGGGTCTGGATGGGTGTGGGGAGCTCTGTAGGGGTCTGTATGTGTTTGCAGGCACCTGCAGGGGTCCGTAGATGCCTGTAGGGATTTGCAGGGCTCTGTTAGTTCTCTGTAGAGGTCTGCCTGGGTCTGGAGGTGCCTTTTAATGGGTCTGTGGAGGTCTGGAGGGCTCTGCAGTGGGCTGCAGTGGTCTGTTAAAGGTGTGGAGGGGTCTGTAGGTGTCTGCATTCAGTGAAGGAGTTCTTTGGCTCCAGGACACTTTTGTCCAGTGTCTCTAAAGTGTGACTGTCCCAAATGAGATAGAGGTGCACTGGCAGCATGTTTGCAGATGGCCCCAAGCTGAGTGGTGCTGGAGAGCAAGCCGAGGGGCAGGATGGCATCCAGGAAACACCTGGGCAGGCAGGGGAGCTGGGCCCAGGCGAAGCTTGTGAGGTTCCAGGAGAGCAAGGGCAGGGTGCTGCGTGTGGGCGGGAGGAAGCCTGCCTGTGCCTGCGGGCTGGGGGCGGAGGCGATAAAGAGCAGCCCTGGGGGTGCTGGGGAGAAGCTGAGTGCGAGCACATGGTGTGAGCTTGCAGGCCAGGAGGAGCCTGTCTGTGTCTGCAGGGCTGTGCAAGCAGCTGTAGGAGTCTGCCCAGGTCTGTAGGTGTCTGCAGGGGTCTTCTAAAAGGCCTGGAGGCTTTTCTGAGTGTGCAGAGGTGTGCGGGGGTCTGGAGGCATCTGTAGGTACCCTTAGGGGCCTGGAGGGCTCTCTGGAAGTCTGTGGAGCTCTCTGGGTGTCTGTGGAGGTGGTTAGGGGTCTGTAGAGGTGTCTGTGGTGCTGTAGGTGTCTCAAAAGGCTGTGAAGGTCTTGAGGTGCCTTGCAAAGGTCTCGAGGTGTCTGTAGAGGTCTGTAGGGGTCTGCAGGGCTCTATGGAAAGGTCGGGAGGGGTCCCTAGAGGTCTCTAGGAGGCTGGAGGGGTGTGCGAGTGTCTGTAGCATTCAGCAGGTGTGTGGAGGTTTCTGTTCTGGGCCCGCAGGTGTCTGCAGGCATCTTGTAAAGGTCTGCAGGGGTCTGTGGAGCTCTGTCAGGCATCTGTTAAGTGTCTGCAGGAATCCATTGAAGGTGTGGAGGGGGCTGCAGGGCTCTGCAGAGGAGGCTGTGGCTGTGTGTAGAGGTCTTAGGGGTGTGAAGAGTTTGCAGGGGTCTGTAAGGGTCTGCAGAGCCCTTGGAAAGGTCTGAAGTTGTCTGCAGGAGTCTGGAGATGTCTCTAGGGCACTGCAGGGCTCTGCAGGGGTCTGCTGCTGCGGGAGGAGTGGGCTGGCGGAGCCACGCCCCCCGGGCTGCGGAGGCACGCCCCCTCCCTGGCCTTTCTTGCCTGGCTCTGGTTGCTGCCTCTGTATTTGCATAACCACACCCCCTTTCCGTAGCCACGCCCCCTCCCCATGCTGCGCCTGGCCCCGCCCTCTCGGCCCGCCCCCGCCCCACAGTAACTAATTATATGGTGACAGATTTGGAGCTTCCTTTGGAGGAGTAGTTCAGGAGGTGGCTGCTGATTGGTGGATTGTGATGGGCGTGGTTTGCCGCTTGTTCTGCCTCCCTCATTTGCATACATTTCAATATCAGGCTCTGCCTTTGAGTACCTTGAAGATGTGTTGGGGGTTGGGGAGGGGTTACCAGGAGGGTCAGCAGCTGATTGGTGGATCCTGTGGGGGCTGTGGGCATGGTCACCCCTGTGCCCCGCCCCCTCATTTGCATAAACGAAGGCAGGGTCCACCTGGCGGAGTTTGGTGCTTTATTGGGCGGGGGGAACTGGTTAGGACGGGGAGGGTCAGCAGCTGATTGGTGCGTCCTCTGGCGTGGGCGGGGCCTGCCCCTGCCCCGCCCCTCCGAAGTGCTCGATGGTCTCCAGCACAGCCCCAGCAGCTCCAGGAAGGAGGAGACCTCCCCCCGCAGGCCTCCAGCCCCCCGGGAGACCCAGAGCCTGCGGGGGGAGGGCTCAGGGACCCCCAGACCCTCCCAGGGACCTCTGATGACCTCTCGGGGACCCCCAGACCCTCCCAGGGACCCTCAGACCCTCCTAGGGACCACCCAGGGACCCGCAGACCCGCCCACTGGCCTCCCAGAGACCCCCACTCACCTCCTTGTATGCCCCCACTAATCCCCCAGCCCCTCCCCGTCCCCGCCCAGCGCCCCCCAGTGCCCACTCAGGCCCTCAGCTTGTCCCCGCAGCACTGCAGCCTGGCCTGGGGGCGCTGCTGAGGCCTCCCCCAGGGCCGGGCTGGGGGCTGCAGGCCTGGGCCCAGCGCCCTCAGTGCCACCTGTGCCAGGCCAGCAGGCAGCGGCAGCAGCACCTCCCTGGCAGGGCAGGTCAAGGAGCCTCGGGGGAGGGACCCCAGCACCCCCCAGCGTCCCCCCAGTCCCCTCCCACTGCTCCCAGTCCCCCCCAGGCACCCCTGGGACTCTCTATGGCACCCACAGACCCTTCCCCTCCCCCCCCAGCCACCTCTGACCCCCGTCAAAACCTCACCCGGGGACCCCCATGACACCCCCAGACCCTCCCTCTGCTCCACTGCCCCCTCCCCCCAGCCACCTCGGACCCTTCCCAAGGCGCCCCCAAACCCCCCCAACCCCGGGGCCGCCTACAACACCCCCAGACCCTCCGCCTACCCCCTGCAGCCACTTCGCCCCCCCCCAAAATCCCCCTGCGACCCCCCCAAGCACCCCTGGCAACCACTGACTCATCCCCAGACCCTCCCCCCACTGCTCGCCCCCCCCAGCCACCTCATCCCCCCCCCTGGGACTCCTCAAACCCCCCTGGGGCCCCCCCGAAGCCCCTCTGGGACTCTCCAAAACCCCCCAGCCCCTTCCCCCGCTCCCCCCCGAGCCCTCTCGGACCCCTCCCGGGACCCCCCAACTCCGCCTAAGACCCCCCCGGGGCTGGGTACAGCCGCAGCAGCTCGCTCCGCGTCGCCATCTTGCCTCCGTGCCGTCACTTCCGGCTGGCAGGCGACGCTCTGGGCTCTCCTCTCGCTGGTCAAAGCCGCTCTAGGCCTCCGAGGTCCTCCAGGCGCCACTGCGAGCGGCTCCGGGCCAAAGCAATGACTGTGCTCAGCTGCAGGGATGGATTTGCCTGCACTCAAGCTGCTGCTGCCAGAGCCCCTCCGTGTCAATCTGTGCTGCCGTTGGGTTCTGCAGCTCTCTCCAGCAAGCATGGCATGAGCTGAAGGAGCAGCAGGAGCAGCATGGCCGTTCCCCAGGCAGCAGGAGGGTTCAGCCCAGCACCAGCTCATGCGGGAGGAGCAGATGCTGAGGAACATCCCCCACGAGACGCAGGTGGCCAAAGAGGCTGGGTCAGGTAAGGCTTTGTGTGGAGTTTGTGCTCCTTCTGGCAGTCAGGTGCACCGGTTCTGAGGAGTAGAAGCATGGAGTGGTTGCTGTTGGAGAAGAGCTTCCAAATCATCCAGGGCAGCCCTTAAGGCAGCACTGCCAGGTCACCCCTAAAGCCTGTCCCTGAGCAGCACAGCTGTAGGACTTTGCCTCCCTCCAGGTAGCTGCAGCCAGCAGTGAGCTCACTGATCAGACTCTGTGCTCAGAGCAGAGCTGCTGCAGCCCTCTCAGCATCTTGGTAGCCTCCTCTGCACTGGCTCCAACACTTCCATGTCCTGGTTGTGCTGGGGGCTCCAGAACTGCCCCCAGGACTGCAGATGGGGTGTGAGGAGAGCAGAGGCAAGGGGCAGAATCCCCTCCCTTGCCCTGCTGCCCACACTGCTCTTGCTGGAGCCCAGCACAGGGTTGCTGTCTGGGCTGCACTCACACTGCAGGCTCCTCCTGAGCTTTGCATCAGCCCAGACCCCCAGGGCCTGTTCCTCAGGGCTGCTCTCAGCCGTTCCCCATCCAGCCTGGAGTTGTGCTTGGGATTGTGCCCACCCAGGTGCAGGACCTTGCACTCGGCCTTGATGAATGCCATGAGGTTGGCCTGGGCGCACCTCTGCAGCCTGCCCAGTTTGTAACTGGGGCTGTAAAGAATGGTTATGCATTGCCTGTGCTTCTGATTTCAGGAGAGTCCCATTTCATTCTTGATGCTTTCTTTAAGAGAGGCATACAACTGAGCTCCCTCAGAGAAGCAGCATGAAGTGCATGAAGGATGCTGGCTGCACTCAGTACAGACAAGGCACATTGGAGTAGGTTAACAAGATGCTTGACATTTGCCCTTAATGGTCATTGTCTTCAAATGCATCATTCGGGAGTGAAGTTGCTTGGCATTTGCAGTTGACTACTTCTTCTCTGGCCTTTGGAGTGAAGGAAGGGAAAAACCAGAGTTGAAGATGTCAGCTCTGTAAGTTTTCTCTGGGTGATCAAAGCATGCACAACATCCTGTGCTTGTGCTCTGGAAGATTCTAGGAGCTTCCCGGGGACTCAGGGAGCACAAGTTCTGGATTTCTGTGGGCTGTCTCTAGATGAACACCTGAATGCAGTGAATCTAAAAGCAGCTGTCTCTCATTTGAAGTTAAAGTGATGTGACTGATCTGATGCTTTATAGGTGCCAAAAAGGAGACCTTCTTCACCTGCTTCTCCTGTGCAAGCTCTTCTGTCTGTCTGCTGAGATGTTTCTGCCTGTTTCTCTGGCAGAGAAGTGTTTGCTTTTTTGGCTGGGTAAGTAGGAGATTTGTTTTGTTGATTTGCTTTGTTTTGTCGCTGAATACTTGGTGCAGCTGGCCTCAGATGCTGTTTGTTCACAAAGGACACACTACTGTGTGATTGGTGGGCGTAGAAGCAGTAATTGCTGACAGAAGCACGCTTGTGACCTTGGCTGTAAATTCATGAACAGGCATTACAGTGTTTCTGTCTCTGCAAGCCAAAGTACTCTCATGCTGAAGAACTTCTTCCTCAGATCCACTCTGAGCAGCCCTGCTCTCCCTCAGCTTCAAACCATTCCCCTTGCCCTGTCTTTAGACACCCTTATGGAAAAAGTCCCTCTGCAGCCTTCCTGCTGCAGGTTCCCTTCAGGTGCTGGGAGGTAGCTTTAAAGTCTCCCTGGAGTCTTGTCCCCTTCAGGCTGAGCAGCCCCAGCTCCCTCAGCCTATCCTCTTAGAAGTGCTCCAGCCCTTGGCTCATCCTCGTGGTCCTGCTCTGAACTGGTTCCAGCAGTTTTTCGTTCTTCAGCTGGACTGTGGCCATGTGGAATGTTTTGGGTTGTGCTTTTGCCTTTGCATGCTGAAAGACTTCCTGTGTTACCTTAGTAGTACGTTTCATGTGCAAGGTTCCTGTCTGTGATCTCTTGCTGCTGGGGAAGTCATGAGCTACCTGTGGGGGTGTGAAATGCAATAAGCTTCCATCGCGTTGCCTGCACGGATGTGAGGGGACAAAGTACTGCTGAGAAGCTTTTTTGTACCATTCTCTTCCCCCTTCCCCTCTTGCCTTTAAGGGAACACACACAGGGAGAAGCTCACTGAGCGCCCTCTGACATGCTGTAGGAATTCTTTGCTTTGCAGTGTTTTACACTGTGGCTCTTCAAACCTGTAACCCATCTGCTTTCCATTGCCAGCGAGCTGACCATCCGTACTACCGTCGCCTTGAATGCCTCCAACCAGCAGTGTTTGCTGCCAGACAGACACCTGGAGAAGACAGAGGACATGGTTAAGTTCATGAAGGATATCTTGGATGGTGCTGCTGAAGTAAGTCTTTGTTGTGGCTTGAGATATATTGGTTGGTGTTTGGTTTTTCCCCCCTTAGCTGCGGTGGCTCCGATTGTTACGCCGTGTGATTTATCTTCCTGTCCTGGCTGTCTTCCCGTGCTGGGTGCTGGCAGTGAATACGTGGTGAGGAGTGCTTGGGGTGTGCCATCCTTTGCTGTTCTCACTGTGGGAACTCCAAGAGCCATGGAATGGGTGCGTTATGAGTGATGCACAATTAATAGCCAATATTAATGTTGGTATCCAGGCAAAGGTTGTTAATAACTGCAACCAACCTGTTTCTTATCATTCAGTCTCTGCAGAAAGCTTATTGACAAGGTTCAAAGCACACAGCTGGGGTATTTGTACACTTAGAATCATGGAATCAGCCAGGTTGGAAGAGACCTCCAAGCTCATCCAGCCCAACCTAGCCCCAGCCCTCTCCAGTCAGCTAGGCCATGGCACTAAGTGCCTCATCCAGGCTTTTCTTGAGCAGCTGCAGGGACGGCGACTCCCTAGGCAGCCTCTGTGGTCTGAGAGCAGAGCAGCAACTTGCTGTTAGTTTGCTGTGATGGTCTCAAACAACTGTGGGAGAGTTTGGCATGAGCCTGTTGGAATGCTTAGCCTTACTGGAGGAGCTGGGAGCGTCTGGGCAGCATGAAATGCAAGAGCAATTGCTTTTCACTTCCTTCTTAAGGGACTTAAGGGTTGGGAGGTCTGAAGAATGAACTGTTGGGATCATAACTGCAAAGTGTCAGCAGTTTTGACATGGTTCCATTTGACATTGCAGGCACAGGCTGGTGATGGACTTCTGCAACGAAGCAAGAGAGTCATCTATGAGGCCAAGGCTGCTGTAATGGTAGAGTTCATTGCTTATTCAGTGAGGTGATGCTCTTGTCAGTCAAGGACTTAGTTGCAGAGGCTTTAGAAATGCTTTGATGTAAGCTTGTTGCTATGCTGTGCCTAGTGTATCTATTGTCACTATTTAGAACTAGGCTTAAACCAAATGAACTTCTGGATTAAAACAGCCAATCATGTCTGCCACAGTTCTAACTGTTCCACCTGCATGAATGTCACGTTTTTCACTCTGCTGTTAGTCTGATGTATTTTAAGGGACAGAATCATGAAAATCCAACCTCTTTTCCTTGAGCTTTTTGCCATCGCTTCAGAGGTTCTTTTGTGTTCTGAGCAATGTTTTGGTTTCAGTCTGTCCCAGTCCTCTGTCAGCCTCCCACCCAAGAAATCTCTGCTCCTGGTGAGGCGGAGCAGCTTCTGTCTGTTGTTACTTGTCCTAGTGCTGAGCACCACCAAGCAGCAGCTGGCACCTTGGTGCTGACCCCTGCCCCTCGGCAATGTATAGACGTTAAGGAGATCCCTTCTCTTCCCCAGACTAAACATCCCCAGGCCTCTCTCTCTTCTTTCCAGCCCCCTCCCCCCCGGCTCTTGCCCCTCCCCCAGTCCTTTCTTCCCCCCCTCCACCTCCTCTCTTCACCCCCTCCACCTCCTCCCTTTTCCCACCCCTCCCCTCTTCACCCCCTCCACCTCCTCCCTTTTCCCACCCCTCCCCTCTTCACCCCCCCACCTCCTCTCTTTTCCCACCCCTCCCCTCTTCACCCCCCCACCTCCTCTCTTTTCCCACCCCTCCTCTCTTCACCCCCTCCACCTCCCTTGTCCCACCCCTCCCCTCTTCACCCCCCCACCTCCTCTCTTTTCCCACCCCTCCCCTCTTCACCCCCCCACCTCCTCTCTTTTCCCACCCCTCCCCTCTTCACCCCCCCACCTCCTCTCTTTTCCCACCCCTCCCCTCTTCACCCCCCCACCTCCTCTTTTTTCCCACCCCTCCACCTCCTCTCTTTTCCCCCCCCTCCCCTCTTCACCCCCCCACCTCCCCTCTTCACCCCCCCACCTGCTCTCTTTTCCCACCCCTCCCCTCTTCACCCCCCCACCTCCCCTCTTTTCCCACCCCTCCCCTCTTCACCCCCCCACCTCCTCTCTTTTCCCACCCCTCCCCTCTTCACCCCCCCACCTCCTCTCTTTTCCCACCCCTCCCCTCTTCACCCCCCCACCTCCTCTCTTTTCCCACCCCTCCCCTCTTCACCCCCCCACCTCCTCTCTTTTCCCACCCCTCCTCTCCTCACCCCCCCACCTCCTCTCTTTTCCCACCCCTCCTCTCTTCACCCCCCCACCTCCTCTCTTTTCCCACCCCTCCTCTCTTCACCCCCCCACCTCCTCTCTTTTCCCACCCCTCCTCTCTTCACCCCCCCACCTCCTCTCTTTCCCACCCCTCCTCTCTTCACCCCCCCACCTCCTCTCTTTCCCACCCCTCCTCTCTTCACCCCCCCACCTCCTCTCTTTTCCCACCCCTCCTCTCTTCACCCCCCCCACCTCCTCTCCTTTCCCACCCCTCCTCTCTTCCCCCCCCACCTCCTCTCTTCACCCCCCCACCTCTCTTCGCCCCCCCACCTCCTCTCCTTTCCCACCCCTCCTCTCTTCCCCCCCCCACCTCCTCTCTTCACCCCCCCACCTCCTCTCTTTTCCCACCCCTCCTCTCTTCACCCCCCCACCTCCTCTCTTCACCCCCCCCCTCCTCTCTTCACCCCCCACCTCCTCTCTTTTCCCACCCCTCCTCTCTTTTCCCACCCCCCCCACCTCCTCTCTTTTCCCACCCCTCCCCTCTTCACCCCCCCACCTCCTCTCTTTTCCCACCCCTCCTCTCTTCACCCCTCCACCTCCTCTCTTTTCCCACCCACCTCCTCTCTTTTCCCAATCCTCTTCTCACCCCCCCCCCCCATTTTTCTCTCCCTCCCCACCTCC